>NC_043001.1:3495746-3515746 GCF_006345805.1 Octopus sinensis | reverse complement strand
CTGATGATGATGATGATGATGATGATGGTGTTGATGACGACGACGACGATCATGATGTTGGCGTTGGTGATAATGATGACGACGACGACGACGACGATGATGCTGATGCTGACGATGACAGTATTAGGGATGGTGACGACAACAATAACCATTATAACAACGACAACGACAATGATGATGATGGTGGTGGTGATGGTGGTGATGATGATGATGATGATGATGATGATGATGATGATTTTGTTTCAGGTGAATTTCCTCATGAGTATTAAATGCGATAACATTGGAAACATCAGAATTTAAGCAAATTTTTCAAACCTACTTTAGTGAAGAAAATAAGATTTGCAGAATTCTGATAAATTCCGATTTATGAAGGAAAGTGACCAGCTTTTAGGTGCCCGACAGACATAAGCAGCTTGTAACAATGGCGACGGAACCACCACGCCGTCAGTTTTAAGCTATTTGCACGCGTTCTCAGTGGCGGATACTCATCCGCTAGAGATAGCAGCAGTTTACTCAAGCTCACAATATATAGGAGAATTAGGGACAACTAGAAGGTCCGGTGGTCCTGCCACCGTTGCTAGACGATGGTAGGGTTCGCTCCCTTGCTGCAATATATATCGGATACAGACTGGATCGATAACCAGCTGGAGGAGGGTTAAAAATGTTAGTGACGGAACAGCCATGTTGAAGTGGCGACATGCATATATATATATATATATATATATATATATATATATGTCATTCTACAGTTTTATTTAAAGATTTCTTGCCAGTCGAGAAGGAGCCGGTTTCTAACCTAGATTCAAAGCTCCTTCTTTGGAAGTTCAACATCAACAAGAGAGTATTTTTGTTTGTATGTATGCATGTATGTAAATGTTCAGATTTGTATGTTTGGCTTTATGTATGTATTTGTATGCATATATTTAGATATCTAGACATGCTCATATATATTTAAATGATAAACCTATGTATGTATTGTGTATATATCCATATCTGTGTGTGTGCGTTCGTAGTGAATGTGTTTTCAGCTCTTTGTCTCTTCGTGTTTTTTTTTGTTTGTTTTGTGGTTGTAAACGGTGTTTGTAAATAATATTTTTGTTTCTAGTTGTCATGCTGACATGGAATACTGGTGACAACTGATACCATCTGTTTTCAACCACTGAGCGAGCTCACATTTAAGGTGATGGAAATTTGAACTCGCTCACACAATGATTCACATACCCATATATACAAACACATACATACATACATGCAAATATACGCACACACACAGAGTCACACACACACACACACACACACACACACACACATGTAGATAGATAAGGACAGAGTGAGATAGAGAAAGAGACAAGTAGACAGAAAGACAGACAGATACATAGAAAGATAGGTAGATAGATAGATACAAAGAGATAGATAGATAGATACAGAGAGATAGATATATGGATAGAGACGATGTGTACATTTTTGCTTCTGTCTACCAAACGTCACTCATATGGTTTTCGTCAACCCAGGACAACAACAAAACAAACACTTGACCAAGGTGCCCCACAGCTGGATTGAACTTTAAATGTCGTGTTTGGATTGTGAAATTCTGAACAACACAGCTATGCCAGTTGCTGAAATATCTCAAGCAAGGATTCTACACATAAATATTTATTAATCGAATGCATATACGGCAGAACCAATATCTTTTATTAATAAGAAGCGATCAATCACTAATCAACCACACGGTCAATTAAGAGAGCACCTGTCTAACATCAACCGTTTCTAACATTTTTCCTTTTCAGTACAGCAGGTTAGTAAAAGTTTCTTCATTTATCTCAAGTTATACTTTTAAGCAGTAGAAAGTTTCGTTTTCATACGAGATACATTGATGGTCATTTAGGTTGTGATATATATTTCTTTACTACCCACAAGGGGCTAAACACAGGGGAAAAACAAGGACAGACAAAGGGATTAAGTCGATTACATCGACCTCAGTGCGTAACTGGTACTTAATTTATCGACCCCAAAAGGATGAAAGACAAAGTCGACCTCGGCGGAATTTGAACTCAGAACGTAACGGCAGACGAAATACGGCTACGCATTTCATCCGGCGTGCTAACGTTTCTGCCAGCTCGCCGCCTTTAGGTTGTGATATATCTTATGAAATGTCTTAATCATAGATTTTACGTTGGGCAAAATATATGAAAAGTTCCTCGGTGTTATTGTTGCTGTTGTTGTTCTCTGATTATCTTTACATGAATAGACTTCAGATTAAAATATGTCTAGCCGTGACCATCTTGTCTAGTCGTATTTGTTCCAAATCTTCATATTCTGAGGTCAAATTCAACAGTGGTTATCTTTGCCTCTCATCTTCCACAAGGTAAAAAATATGAAATACCAGTGATGGAGTGGAATCCCTGCACACTCTTCAAAATGTTTCAGTCGTTCTGCCCATGATTTGTGCCCAAAACAATTATTTTACTAATTTCTGTCATGGCGGATATCCTACGGCCTTCCATTCAACACAATATATGATTATATCAATCTTATGACCGATTTTGTTGGCCCTGGGGAAAGGAAAGTGGTTTTTATCATAGGTAAAAGTTGTGCCAAGTCTTACGGGTAAAATTAGGGAGACAGAAACTATGTAGCACCTATTCAAGGGAGTACACGTGCAATAGGGTGGCAGATATAACTCAGAATCCATCTCAAGATTCTTGACTCTCTTCGGTAAATATTTTCCAGTAAATCACTTATGCAGAAAAATATTCAACAGTCGTTCAATTAAATTATCATATAGCCCAATAGGAAGAGCATCATAACATGAAAATACCCACAAGGAGTTTACTCCCAGTTGTAACTATAGAGACTCAAGAATTTGTCCAGTCGACAAGGGGTGCATGAATAAATCCGTCATGTATGAGGCAGAAGTTGCAGCAACGCCAAATGATAACATAGACGAAAAGAAGAATTACATCGGGTTATTGAAGGCGACTTCGAAATTGCTATGCGAACCACATCTTTCTTTCCAGTACAATGGCAAATGTAAAACCATTAAGCTAGATAACCACGTATGGGATTTGAAATCTAACACTACACCACACATTATGAAGGGGAAAATAATTGAAAAATCCTTGCCATATGTCAGTGGACCACAAAACAAATGTAAGCTATGCGTAGCTAAAACATCACAGCTCCTTTTCATATCTAATAACTATACCGTATTGCTGAGTTCCAGATTTGAAATTTTCAGATGTAAACATATAAATATATTCTTGTTGATAAAGTGGAAAATACCACCCTCTCCGGACTCGGCAGCTGTAATACAGACTCTAGACCCATCTCCGTTCAGGCTTATTATGATGACATTACGGTCTAAGATGATGAGACTCTAATTATCTCCCTTCTTTTTCTTTTTCCTATTTTCCTTTCCCTTTCGTTGTCCGGTGTTCTTACCCTTCCACCTTTTACATCCACTTTCTCGTCTTTTCTTCTATTTTCTCTTATTCTATCGTCCCATTTTAGATTGTATATGACATACGAGCACAGCCTAAAGTTTGCATGAAGATACCAGCCGTGTGTGGAGTCTTTGCCATTTATTTTGCATGAAACTGTTAGTAGCTTATAAAATGTACAGTATGACTTTTTTGACAATATATATCACCAGATGGATAACATTTTTTCGATCTCACCTTCATGGAACAATATAATGTGAATATATATATACATATTTATAATAAGGGTAGATCGTATACGAGTGGGTATATATTTGTAAAAAAGAAGTTTGAAAACGCCACTATATTAGATAAATTTTAATTTTCTTATGAATTTTACATGTTTCGGTTCTTGAAAAAACGAACCTTATCAAAAATATTATAAAAAGTGTAATGGAGAATAAAAGTGTAATGGAAAAGTTCATAATCGTTTCTTACTGGTCTCAATAGAATCCATGTTCTTGAAAAAACGAACCTTATCAAAAATATTATACAAAGTGAAAATTGAAAAGTTCATAATCGTTTCTTACTGTTCTCAATAGAATCCTTGTGCAGTCTCTATCTAACAAGAAGACACTTAAGTCTTTGGTTGGCTCGGAGCTCTTGTAAAAGACCCTTGCCCAACATCACCAGCAGAGCGAATGAACTTGAAGCCACATGATAAAGAAGCAAACTTGTTAAATTCAGAGCCATTCTTGTCTGACAATCCCTGCAAAATATGTGTATGAAAACAGCAGATTTTTAAAATAACTTTACCATCTTACACACACACAGACACACTCACACTCACACACACAAAATATGTATATATATATATATATATTTATATTCGTAAAACTTTTAACGGAGTAATTTTTACATATTGCTGTTATTCTGTTCAAATATATACTTTAGAAATTTAAAATTTTCAGCGAAACGTGATAGCTGGATATTCTAAACTGAAGTATTTCTGCCTATAATAAAAAAATGAAAAAGAAAGAAAACTTGCAATATACTTCATATTCAACAGTACTCAACGACAGATACAAGCTGGTGTGTGCTGACATGCTAAATGTAACATATAGGTATTAACACTAATGCATGTTGAAGATTTAAAAAGCAAGAAATTGTATGTAACAACATGATTACTTTTGTTATACTTATATGGAGACTTTCGATACTTTATTTTTGTTGTTGTTGTTGTTGTTGTTATTATTATTATTATTATTATTATCATCATTATTATCATTATTATCATTTAAAATTCAAACGGTTTTGTATATTGAAAGGAATTTATTGCATGTGTGTGTATGCGTACATGCGTGTGTGCACATAGTAGATGTGTATATAAATATACATATAAGCATACATACATAGGCACGTATATATATGTATATATATATATATATATTTATATTCGTAAAACTTTTAACGGAGTAATTTTTACATATTGCTGTTATTCTGTTCAAATATATACTTTAGAAATTTAAAATTTTCAGCGAAACGTGATAGCTGGATATTCTAAACTGAAGTATTTCTGCCTATAATAAAAAAATGAAAAAGAAAGAAAACTTGCAATATACTTCATATTCAACAGTACTCAACGACAGATACAAGCTGGTGTGTGCTGACATGCTAAATGTAACATATAGGTATTAACACTAATGCATGTTGAAGATTTAAAAAGCAAGAAATTGTATGTAACAACATGATTACTTTTGTTATACTTATATGGAGACTTTCGATACTTTATTTTTGTTGTTGTTGTTGTTGTTGTTGTTGTTGTTGTTATTATTATTATTATTATTATTATCATCATTATTATCATTATTATCATTTAAAATTCAAACGGTTTTGTATATTGAAAGGAATTTATTGCATGTGTGTGTATGCGTACATGCGTGTGTGCACATAGTAGATGTGTATATAAATATACATATAAGCATACATACATAGGCACGTATATATATATATATATATATATATATATATTATATATATATATATACATATATACACATACGCACAAATGTCTGTAGTAATGGTATAATTTTCTGTCATTCCAGGCCCCACAGAACTGTATGTAAAGCAACATGTAACAATAATTATGTCTCGCAGTGTAAACTCTATATTTTGGTTGTTTCGTTGAATAAAATTCCCCCGTCACACACACATACACTAATACCCGCACTCTCTCTCTCTCTCTCTCTCGTTCGCTCTTTCTCCCTCTCTCTCTCTCTGCCCCTACGTATGCCAGGTTACCTTCTGTGCTTCCGGTAACATGTAACCCAATACAACCTGTCACGTGGTTGAACCATTCGCTACTAAACCAGTACCTTTAACAAGTCCACTTGGTATAGTGGTTGGCTTTTGTTGGACACCCTGCAGAATGAAAATAAGCCTGTCAAAAGGCTATTGGCCTCGGTAGAGCAAATAACCATCGAACGACTGGGAACTGGAAACGCCCGGTCATTGTTTAGACATTATTTCTAATGGAATGTCAACTCGCATATCACACCTACAACTTCTTTTGTATCCAACGCCATATATTATTTCTGCCTTTTGGGAGAATGCCTATATTATCTAGAGAGCGGGATTGGCCCTTTGCTATATATATGTATGTATACATGTGTGTATGTGTGTATGTATACCTGTCTATGCGTATTTGTATGAATATATGGATGTCTCCTTGCCTTGACATTATGTGACTAACGAGTGCCAGCATCATCTTCTATAAAGTCCTGTTTGGTCACGAGGCAATAATACCTGGCTTCAAAGAGGAACCACGTGAAGATTAGCAAAAGGAAGGGCTTGAAGTCATAGAAAATGTGACACAGAATGTGATAAGACTGAATCTGTGTATTACTGGTACATCTAACTTTTGCTAGCTGAGTGGACTGGAGCAATGTGAAATAAAATATCTTGCTGGAGGACACAGGGCACCACCAGGAATCGAACTCACCACCTAAAGATTATGAGCCACTGAGAGAGAGAGAGTAATGCCTCTATCGTTTATCATTTGATGCAGTGGATGATGGACGAACAATCAAAACGCTAAATCAATTTGCAAGTTCTGGTATTAGATAAGTTCAATAAGGGGGTAAATATGCAAATTCCTTTTGTCTGCTTATTGCCAGAACAGTAAATCTGTGACTGAAGTAGTAACCCAAATAATCAATGACCAATTTAAATGATTTTTAATAAAAATGTATTGATACTACAGAAATCATTTCTAAAAGTATATTTATCATATTTGATGCTTTAACAAAAATACCTCACACACAAACCTTTTTGTTTTGTAATGCCTATTTGTCAATGAATAATAAACGTTTCACATTTTTTAAGTCGGCAACTAACTCCATACACAAAATCGGAATAGTGACATTCTGTATTAAACTCATGCATTAAGTTCGATGCAATTTAACCTTTTTCAACTCTACTTCCTTTACTGTGAAGTTTATTTGATCAATTCTGATGATCCATTACGAAAATATAGCAGTGAATTGTTGTTTGTACACCATATTAATTTCAAATATTTCCACTTCTATATTTTGGGGTATTAGCTTGTGCAAATATGTTTTTAATTAAATTTGTGTTTGCAGAAATGTTAGCATTCTTTCATGGTTTACAGATTTCTCATGATCTTTTCGAACAGATTTACACACTTGCAACATTTACACATTCCATAGAGTCGTTTAAGATGACATTTCCAATCATTTTTATACTGCTCTCATCATTTGTATTTCAATTTTTCATCACGTATTGTTATTAATAAGGTTAAATAAAAGTTTACTATGAAAGAGAGTTGTTGCAATAACAACAGATAGAATTTCTTTCATAATAAATGCACAGAATTCACTAAACAACAAAAAGTAGTGATAAAAAAAGGAATTCTGATGAATAGAATAAATTCCACAACGATGCCGTTTTCTGGTTTCGACTAAATTAGTCCATAATTTAAAAATGGCAGTATCAATCCCGCTCCAAATACCAAATACATACATAAAAATAATTGAGAAAAATGTATTTTTGGCAAGATAGAATATTCATTTACGCATCCTTCACATTCCATCTTTTAATTTAATAAAAATAAAATATATTTTGAAATATAGTTCTCTGCCTTAAATTAAAATCTAAAACTTCACTAGTTTGTTAAAAGGATGAAATGTTGTTGAGAGACAAAGAATGCATACACTGCGCATTTTTATAAAACAGAATACTTTGATTTCCCCAAATAACCTATCATCATAATGATGGTTTAAGAGAGCTAAGGTTAGATTAGATTATTTATAAAAACACTCAAAAACATTAGTCATGCATTTCTCTATATCAATAATGGTAAAACTGAAATCCCACATCTGAAAATACTATCTCTTCCTCTAAACACGATTGCGCAGCATCTCAAGTATAACGTCATCGTTGTTGTCGTCATCATCATCATCATCATCATCATCATCAGCGTCGTCATCATTATCATCATTTAACGTCCATTTTCCATGCTAGCACCGGTTGGTCAGTTTGGCAGGAGCTGGTAAGTCCAGGAGCCGCGCTAGGTCCCATTGTCTGTCTTGGCATGGTCCCTACAGCTGGATGCCCTTCCCATCGCCAGCCACGTTAAAGTCTCCATTACCAGTGTTCTCTCCGTAGTACCAACACCAGTGCTTTTTACATGGTGCCAAAACCACTTTCATTTTACGTGATACCAGACCCAAATAAATAAAAGTTTAGTTAATTTTTGATACCAACCTGAGACGAAGGGTTAAAATATAAGAGAATCATCGAAAGCCGAGCCGGTTTTTCTTGCTTTTAGAGAAGCTACAAGGAATGCCTGTGACTATATGCGTTCGTATGTACGTACAAAAAGACAAAGAGAGAAAGAGAGAGGTGAATTACAACTGTGAATGATCTATAATTTATTTGAATATTACGAAAAGATTTAATGTAAAATACCATATTAAGACTAAATATAAGATAAGATGTTGCTGCATGAAAAAAAAGGTGTAGAACAAATTCACAAAATTAGAAATGTTGCATTTCTAAACCTCTCGGAGAGAGTTATGCAGTAGTTGTACGATAAAGTGATGGTTTGTTGCCAACTTAGTGAGGCAGTCCCAGAAAGGGAAGAGTGCTACGGCTATTTAGCCCCAGGAAACATCGTTTCCAGTTGGCTGTGTGAGACAAGTGTACTGTGTACTTAACTTTTCAAACAGGGGAGATAAGCACCTCCACCCAGCAAAGCCAGCATCCAGATACTAGTTTCAGAGTCATTGCTCTTCATCAGTCTGGAGTAACTTGGCTTGCTAGCTGTCGATATGCCTATCCGCATTTGAAACCTTATAGAATTTCAAGTAAAATAAATTCACTGATCTACAAAATAAGGAATATTGCATTTCTAAATCTTTTAGAGAGTCGCAGCACGATGAAGTGATGGCTTGTTGGAAAAGGAAGAAAACTGCAGCGATTTAGCCCCAAGAAACACCATTTCTCGGTGGCTAAGTGATACACACGTTCTGTATCCTTAAGTTTTCAAACAGCTGCTTATCAAACAGGTGCATATCTCCACTGTTTGAAACATTAAGAAAACAGAACGCTTGTGCCACGTGGGCAGTGAGAAATGACGTTTCTTGAGGTTAAATGGCAGTAGAATTCTTCTCTTTCCTGGGACTGCCACATTAACTTGGCAACGCCAGAATCCATTGACAGGAAGCAGTAAAAGAAAAAGGGTACCTACGTACCTCAATCTATCTACCTATCTACTTTATCAATATATTTGTCTGAGACTATGTATGTATATAGATATGTATGTATATAGATATGTATATATGTATATATATATATATATATATATATATATATATGAATAAATAATGGAGTTTAACGCAGGTGTAAATCAAATATTTTTACTTTCGACACATAGGGAGAGTTTACGAAAAAACAAAAGACGAAGACAGGTGGTGTACAAAACAAACAGATGCATTAGTATAGCGCTCAGGGATAGAAATTGTCTTTTACGTTTCGAACCTAGGCTCTTCTACAGAAAGGGACACAGAAAAAAACAAGGAGAGAAACATGTGTGTGTGTGTGTGTGTTTGTGTGTTTGATACGTATATTTAAATCTACACCATGTTATTAGTTTCATATGCCAAAGCGAAATGTTAAAATATACAATATGTATCGATGATAGATAAACACTAATACACACACACACACACACCACACATTCACAAGCACAAACATGTATGCATATATCTCACCTTATCGTCACCCCCCCCCTTACTGTCCCCTCCCTCCTGCTGGCTTGTATTGGACTAACATTATTTAAGGCCCAATTGATTGCAGTGAGAGATGTTTAAATTGTTGTATTTTAGGAAAAGTTATCGAGTTCAGAATTCTTGAAATATTGTATCTAATTATACCGTAAATGCTGGAAATATATTAGTCATATGCAGTCATATTTCATATGCAAAATAACACACACACACACACACACAGAGACAAACCCACAAACACACAAACACACACACACACGCACAAGAAGCACAAACGCGCTTATATAGACATAGGCATTTCTGTATTTTTATAAATATATGTGTGTATATGTATGAATGTATGCATGCATGCAAGTATAACATATATATATATATATATTATATATATATATATATGAATAAATAATGGAGTTTAACGCAGGTGTAAATCAATATTTTTACTTTCGACACATAGGGAGAGTTTACGAAAAAACAAAAGACGAAGACAGGTGGTGTACAAAACAAACAGATGCATTAGTATAGCGCTCAGGGATAGAAATTGTCTTTTACGTTTCGAACCTAGGCTCTTCTACAGAAAGGGACACAGAAAAAAACAAGGAGAGAAACATGTGTGTGTGTGTGTGTGTTTGTGTGTTTGATACGTATATTTAAATCTACACCATGTTATTAGTTTCATATGCCAAAGCGAAATGTTAAAATATACAATATGTATCGATGATAGATAAACACTAATACACACACACACACACACCACACATTCACAAGCACAAACATGTATGCATATATCTCACCTTATCGTCACCCCCCTTACTGTCCCCTCCCTCCTGCTGGCTTGTATTGGACTAACATTATTTAAGGCCCAATTGATTGCAGTGAGAGATGTTTAAATTGTTGTATTTTAGGAAAAGTTATCGAGTTCAGAATTCTTGAAATATTGTATCTAATTATACCGTAAATGCTGGAAATATATTAGTCATATGCAGTCATATTTCATATGCAAAATAACACACACACACACACACACAGACAAACCCACAAACACACACACACACGCACAAGAAGCACAAACGCGCTTATATAGACATAGGCATTTCTGTATTTTTATAAATATATGTGTGTATATGTATGAATGTATGCATGCATGCAAGTATAAACATATATATATATATATATATATATATATATATATCTATATATATATATATATATATATATATATATATAAATATATATATATATGTATGCATATATGTATGTATCTATGTATCTATGTATCTATGGATGTATGAATGTATATATGTAAATAGGTATGTATGTAATTATATATGTATGGGTTCATATATAAAATTATATATGCATATTCATACTTGCACTCAACCACACACACACACACACATATATATGCACACCCATAAACATATATATATATACGAATATATATGTATGCATATATATGTGTGTGTTTGTATGTATTTATGTATATATATATGTGTGTGTTTGTAGGAATATATATATATATATATATATATGTGTGTGTGTGTGTGTGTGTGTGTGTGTGAATAATATCATATGTATGTACATATTATGGAAGAGCAGATTGGTTAGCAGTGAGATACGTTAACATGTATTTCAAGGCAGATTTCTGTGTTTGGAATTCTAGAAATATGGAAACTAATTAAACAGCAAAATGGTTAAATGTTGGAAAGGCAGCAGCAGTCTCAGAAGAAGAAGAAGAAATTATTTTTATTTCCATTTGTGGGAAGAGTTCAAAGCAGATTTATTCTATTTCAATATTGTAGAAGAATAAAGTTTTCTGTCTCTCAATTGGGAGACGCATTTAAGTCTTTAGCAAGCTTTCTGCTTTGTAATTAGATGAGTCAATATTTGAAAAAAAATCTATTTTAGTTTTATGATATTGGAAATTAATAACCTGTAATGATAAATTACATTATTATAGGCTATATACCGTCATTATTCTTACTGTATTTAGCCTATACAGTATAAAGCCATTGTAAATATATATACAGATATATATATTTATATATATATATATATATATATATATGTGTGTGTGTGTGTATGTATGTATATGTATATATATATACAGATATATGTATGTATATATTCTTCCATGGCATGATTGTTAGTCATTGTGCAGGTATGCTAGTGTGCTTAAATGTTCTCCTTCCATTCACGTTGTTCCAGGTTCAGTTCCACTGCTTAACACCTTAGTCGAGTGCCTTCAACTACAGTCTTGATCCAACTAAACATTTGTGAGATTTGTTAGATGGAAATTGAAAGAAACTTTGCAGTGCATCTGTGCAGGAGAGAAGATCCCACTGGTATGGCCCTGTGTTGCAGCTGGATAAGGACAGCTATATAAAGGAGTGGTCTTCATTACACACGGTAAAAATCTGTGAAAGAGGAAGAAGTAGGAAGGCGTGGGATGGAATTTCAAGCTTACGATCTTGAACCTCTCAGAGTAGATGACGAAAAACTGAGATAAATGTCAATATATATGCTCTACATGAGAAGACCGCAGCCATCTCAACAGAATTGAGGTTCTGTCCTCCCTCACAACTCATATTCTACCGCCTATTTTTCACCCATTTTCCTTGACATCGTCTGCATCCAACTCATTGCTTGTCTCTAATCATCTGTCACACTTTTCTCACTCACTGCAATTACCTACACATCCACCTTTTCCGACCCTCCCTACATATTTTTTTCCTCTCTCTGTGTTTTTTCGTCCCCTCCCCATGCTTTCCCTTCTCAAACCTTTTTTGTTTCTTTATTGCCCACAAAGGCTAAACACAGAGGGAACAAACAAAGGGATTAAGTCAATTACATCGCAGAAATAGGTATTTCGTCAGTCTTTACGTTCTGAGTTCAAATTCCGCCGAGGTCGACTTTGCCTTTCATCCATTCGAGGTCGATAATTTAAGTACCAGTTACCCACTAGGGGCTAAACACATAGAGAACAAACAGTGAGATTAAGTCGATTATATTGACCCGAGTGCGTAACTGGTACTTAATTTATCGCCCCCCCCCCAAAGGATAAAAGGCAAAGTCGACCTCATCGGAATTTGAACACAGAACGTAGCGGCAGACGAACCACATCTAAGCATTTCGCCCGGCGTGCTAACGTTTCTGCCAGCTCGCCGTCTCTAAACTGTTACTTATTATGATGACAGGAAAATTCGACCCTGGTGGTATTTGAACCTAGAACGTAAATATAGACCAAATATAGACTAAACACACTAAATATTCTGCTGCCAATATATTACAAACCATTAAGCAGAGGGAAGAATATGACAATATTTTGTCTGATCTTTAAAAGTCTTGTCTTTTCCAATCTACAAAAAAGACGAATTATTTTAAAATCGAATGAAATTGAAAATAAAGGGTTACCACTATTTTAATTAGATTTATTTTTAATTCTTATATTTTTTATAAATATTTCGCTGGAATATTTTTATTTCTTTTTTCTTCATATAGTTTATTGATATATTTTTGTGGTTGTTTCTCTTTTTTATAAGTTTTATTGATTTTCGTGCGGTTGCTTTCCCGCCAGCCACTCTGCTTCTCCTGTTGAAGCAAGTCATTTTCTTCTCAACACTTTAAGAAACATTGCTGTTCTCATTCTCACTTACTTATTCATTCTTTCATTAATCTATGCATTTATGTACTTATTTTTTTGTTTTTCAGACAGAATTCTTGGGGAATAAATAAATGAGTGAGGAATATTCGAAAAGGAAATAAAACAAACTCAATACCACACAACGAACTCCATCTCGCAAATCACTGAACAATATGACGAACAATCAACACTTGTTTGCATTTTTTTTGGGGTCTTTATCTATCTTTTTTATGTTACTAATCCCTTACAGCAATAATCAAAGAAATGGAAAGTCAGAATAAAAAATAATAATAAAAGCCAAAACCAGGAAGCAAAATCTTATTCTGTTACACATTAGTATGGAATAATGTTTTGGGAGTCTTTTTTGGTTTTGTTTTCTTGTACCATTTTACATCTTATTATATATTTTTATTTTTACTCTTGCAGAGTAACGCATGAGCTAAACTTCCATATATAGTCATTTATGTGAGTTTCAGATGTATTATAATTATCGTCGCCGTCATCATTATTATTGGAAGTAGTAGCGGTGTTTATCATTACTACTATTATTATTATTATTATTATTATTATTATTATTATTATTATTTTATTATTATTATTATCAACTTATTTTTTGTGAAATTTTGTTTAATTTTAGTCTACTTAAAAGGAAGAAAATAAATAAATTGAAATTAAATACAAAAAATAACTACTTTCCACCTGAACAACATTAAATCATTTCTCCCTGAAGGTACATCGATGAATAAAAGGTTACCTCCAAAGCAAGAGTACAGCGAATACACTGAATTTAATCTTTCGTTCTTCTGCATTTGTAATGTGTGTGTGTGTGTGTGTGTCTTTTAGATAATTTCAAATTCTGTGTTTTACTCTTTCAGAGGGCTTCATTTACATAACTAATACCTCCAAGAAAGATCAACCAACCAACAAGCCAGCAGGCCAGGTGCGATCCCTGTGACCTGGGTTCAGCTTGTCATGATTCACCAGTTTCCTCGTCCAGAAACATTTTTGACAGTATCTTGCCCTCTTCCCGTCCACTTTCCTGTGTGGACAGTCTTGAATCAATGACACGTGGTGCAATGTGTGTCCAGAATATTTTGTTGACTTGGAACTCCACAATAAGTGTCTTTAGACTTTCAGCATATCTAGTACAGCAGTATCCATCAACCTATCTGTCCAGCTTATTCTGCTTAATCTTTTAAGGCTGGTCAGAAAATCTTACCCTCAGTTCACTGTTAACCGAGTTAAGTGGTACCATGGATAAGGTATTGAACTGTATCTTTTCATAAATCTTCTTCAATTCCAATTTCTAACTTCCACTCATGAACCTCATTGCTTATTTCAGAAAGAAATTTGACTCTGAAATGTCTGCTTCGCTTTACTGTCATAACTAAATAGCAGATACTCTTTGAATATTAAAAAAGCTAGTCATCATCATAATCATCGTCGTCGTCGTCATCATCCTCGTTGTCCTAATCTTGTCATCGTCGTTGTGATTTTGTCTCTTTCATTGTCCTCTTGTATTCGTCCTCGTCATGCTTAAGTCAGCCCCCTCCAGTCTTACACGAGATGGATGAGT
Source organism: Octopus sinensis (assembly GCF_006345805.1). Taxonomy (NCBI): domain Eukaryota; kingdom Metazoa; phylum Mollusca; class Cephalopoda; order Octopoda; family Octopodidae; genus Octopus; species Octopus sinensis. The sequence continues at coordinate 3,500,803 of NC_043001.1, read as the reverse complement.
TTTATTCTCTTCAGCGTTTCCACACATATTGAAATCTGTTGTCCTCACCTTTATGCAATTCGGCCCTAACATCATCTTTCACCACTTCTTCCCAGATATTTCGTAGTCTCCATCTTCTTCTACTTCAATCTCTCAAGACATTTCAAAGCCATCATTTTGCCATTGACATCATATCTCCTTCACCAAATGACTTGTGTTTCTTTCAACTTGGTTCGGCATCTTTCTTTACACACACCCTGCCAACCACACTCACTTTTTCCTCCGTTCCAGGATCCATTATTCTTCTTTGTTTCAGTGGCTGCATCTTCCTGCCATGCAACATCAAACTTCAAACTCTAAGAATATAAATCAGATTTGTAACACAGCAAAAAACGAACATTCGAGGCTTACGTATGGCCGTATGGTAAGAGGTTTGTACCTCAATCACATGGTTCCACGGTCAGTCCCACAGCAGAATTCCTTGGGCAAATGTATTCTAGTATAGCATCGAACCAATCAAAGCCTTGTGAGTGGAGTTTGTAGACGGAAACTGAAAGAATCACGTTGTAAATATATCTGTGTGTATATATATGTGTGCGTGTTGTTTCTGTGTTTGTCCCCACCACAACATTTGTCGATCGATTTTGGTGTGTTTATGCCCCTGTAACAAAGCAGTTCAGCAAAGGAAACCAATAGAATAAGTACCAAGCCTTAAAAAAATAAGTATTAGGTTTGACTCACTGAATTAAAATTCCTTTAATTGGTGCCCCAGCATTGCCATGGTCTGATGGTTGAAACAATTAAAATGATTTTAAGAAATAAGATATTAAAAGCCAAGCAAAATAAAACTACATCCCAAACAAATCGTGACTTTCTGTTCCGGATTATTCTATTGAAGTAGAACCATGGAAGAGATAAGCTGATAGATTAATAGAAAGAGAGAAAGAAAAACAGAGAGAAAAAATTAAAGAGAGAGGGAGAACGATGGAGATATTGAATGTAGCTGATCAGTTGAGGTACCCGTGTTGTCATTCATTGGTGATCAGTTCACAAGTTCACTTTCTTCATTCTAGACTGATTCTTTAAATAACTTGCAACTCATCATTCTTATGACTCTGTACAACGTAACTAAAACTACTTTGTATATGAACTTTTAGCTCTTTTTTGTCCAAGAACTCCTGCCAGCTGCTATAAAATAATATTATCGATGAAGTGAGATGGCGAAATCTCTCTGAAAATCAAAAAAAGATTTGTTCAGGTTTAAAACAAATTGTTACTTTTTTTTGTTATAGACCAAATTATTTTTAGTAGTTCAAGATTTAAAAAGAGTTAACAAGTACGTAGAAGAAAAAGCTTTAAAAGATTTACATGAACTCTGATATGTCACCACAGATTGCCAAAATAAAAGCCAACTTCAACCATAAAGTAAAATGTAAAGATTCTCTTACTTCTGGAAAAACCGATTTTTATATTTCTGCTAAAATAGTTGATACATATAAAAATTTACATTGTAAACTAAAAATTCTTTGCTCACCTTACTTAAACTTTGGCGTGGTTTGGTTTCAAAAGCTCTTTGTAAAAGTTACTTTCATTAGTTCTGAAATCAATTTCAGAAATATCAGCAGATTAACCATCAGAGGGAGAAACAGAATTGTCAAAGACAATTTACAAATGAATAAATATGCAAAACTTTAAAATTTGCAAAGAAAGAACCATTGAATGTAGAAGACCATTTTGCTTTCTGCTGTTGTTTAACCACAAGTCTGTATTAATTGAATAACGTTATAATGAAATCTATTCAAGCCATGACGATTCCAGAACTTTTATATTTTTTCAAGACTAATGTTCGTCGAAGTACATTATTCAATATGTTTCATGGGTTGTTATTTGGTTGCTATTTTTAGCAAATTGTACAACTACATAATGCAATAATATGGAACATTTTAAAGACGGGGAATAAATTTCAAGTGCGTAAGAATCTATAGGAGAATAATTGAGCAACAAAAGAAATCTCTTTCATCATTCAAATTACTTGATTAAAGGTAAGGAAGAAGATAATAACCATCTGAAGAAATCATGCCAAAAGTGGGACATAAAACAATACATGATTTTCGATCTTGTCTTGGAGGACATGGAATTCAAATAAGAATTGATTTAGACCGCGATAACCCAATCCAACATGGGTACCATATGTAAAATGTTGATGATGATGACTACATCAACAATGATGACGACGACGATGATGAGGATGAAAATGAAGGTGGTAATGACAACGATGATGATGACGATGACGACGACGACAATGATGATGACAATGTTAATGGTGATGCAGTTTATAATAAATTGTTGCTTGGGTCTCGAGGCTTAAACTAATTTTCTCGCGCAGGTTTCCTGGCTTTCTTACGGCGTGTGATTTCGAATTTAGGCACAAGTGACATTTGAACTATAAACACAAACTTTTCTGCTCGTCGTGTAGAAGCTCCCACGTTTTATATTTCAAAAAGACGGCAAATTCTATCATCATCAGCAGCAGCAGCATCACACTCCACCACCACCACCACTACTAACACCACCTACACTACTGACATCACCTTTGTTAATCCTCATCAGATATTGTGAGCATCCAATTTCAATGGGACTCCAGAAGGCACTTTAAACCCTATCGACTTCTAATTATGTGGTTCTGTGGAAGGAAATTAACCTACTTTGACTTTGATTAACTTTCATTAATTTGAAATGTATTGCAATTAACCATAAAATATTTGTCATAATTAAGCTGGTGCTTGCAACATAAAGAAATATAAAATTTTAATTCAGAACAATTTAACCCTTTTTTTTCCCACTTTATTTCAGTTGAATTGCATTGTGTTTGTTTCAATTAAATTTGAAAATTATTGAATTTAGGAAGAAAACTTTGACATCATTATGCATGGTTTTGGAGCATAAATTAATCCTCACAAACTTGGGCTCCTGTGTCTAAATTTACCCTCCATCTGGGCTCCTTGAGTATACACAGCTCAAGAGTAACGATTGTTGACAAAATCGCTCACATACAAAAAAAAATTCAGGCGAATAACAATAGTTGGGCTATCCTTCAACTAACGTATTTGTTCATTGTAGACAAACTAATGGACAAAATCATAAGAAACGTTCTGGAGGAAAACCATTATAGGATATTTCTCAACTGTATTTGTTCACCAGAATCACTTCTTTCCTCATCACGTCCATCAGTTTCCTTGTCCGAATCACTCTCAATGTCTGCGTAAGGGTAAACCCTTCATCTGAGGAATAAATATAATCAACAATTTCCTCAACTGTAAGAATTCACTGCTTTGCTCGTTTACCAGACAAAGTGCTGGTTTCATCATTCCCACTTAATCGCAAAAAATATCTGCTTGTTCCGCAACAGTCATTGGGGATGCTATAAAAAAACAAGTCGTAAACACTCTTGACTACAAAACTACAAACGGTGTTCGGTTGTCTATTTTTAGTGGGTTTTTTAAATCTTCATGTTCTCCGTGTGTTTTTCATTACCGTTTCAATGGCAATCTGATAGAGAATACGTTTAGGCTATTCCTTCGATGCCGGGAACATGGCGTGAAAGGGTTAACATATATTGCAGGGGCAAAGTATAAACTGCAGATTACTTCAAGTAAAGAAGATTGTATCACAGAACTAGCGGAGAGTGCATCTCATTCAAGTAACCATTAAAAGGAATAAACAGGGACACTATGCAGTTGTTAACCTCAGGTGAGGCCTGAGCTAGGGTCCCTATCATAAAAGACACTTCTGCAGTGATTGCCACTATCATACTATCAAAATAATTTATTTAGGATTACATCATCAAATGTAATTAATAGGTGTGGACATACCATGATGTGGTGTAAACCAGTGCTTTTGTCTCAGGGATGAATACGTTTAAGCATCCTCTAAAGAGAAGATTTGCAGAGTAAACAATAAGTAAACCAACAGACGGCAACACGGAGATTTGACAGTAAATTTCTTACGAATAATCACGAATCTCAGATGATTTTTTATGAAGGTCTAAGATTACTAATGCTTGTAGACATGGAAATGAAGAGAAAGACAGAGAAAGCAGAGGAGCAAAATAGACTCCCCAGCCCTGACCGAAACGTATTTTATAAAATCGATATGACGGTCCAAGATCTCTCTTACCTCAGTATAGACAATTCAGCCATGATCCCATATTTTAGTGAACTCAAATGTTACCAGTTACTACATTATCTAACACGTTCTTCATTTGAAGATGTCCAAATCTGAAATGAGGTAATTATACTGTTTCTCTGAAACGTTTACTGTTTTCTCTGCTAATCTTCTTCCCTTTTAAGGATGCATACGCTGGAATATTGAAATGGCTTGAGAGAAGTTTTTTTTTGTCATTGGTTCACCCTCAGTTTACTGCAGTTGAATGAGCAAAGATGCATTGGTGTGGTTATAAAGGCTGAGGTTTGGTGGCAGTGAAGGCATCCACTCATACAAAATCTACCTCAAAACCTCTGTCCAAATCAGGCAAATATGGAAAGGCAGATATTAAAACATCCAATTACATGTTTAGATGAATTAGATATTCAGAATATATTAGATCTGATCCAGTAGATCGGTAATAAAATATCATTCCAACAATAACCTCATTGCTCGTACCTTTCTTTATTCTTAAATATCAGTCATTATATTGTCAATACGTCCTTCATTAGTGAACTCATTAGGGCCGTACCATTAAGGAGGCCTCGCTGCTTTTTCCTGCAAGTTCAATACTTTCACAGAGGCTGCTTTATTGGCTTAAGATCAAATCTTTTAATACCCACAGTACAACACTTAAGAAAATATATTAGCAGATCAAAATGAAAATCTTATTTCCAAAGATAATCAAAAACTAACACACAAATTTTTTAAAAAAACATACAAAAATATCTGAAAAGAAACAAAAAAATCATTGTTCTGTTCTTAAAGTACAAATGTCCTCCTGTGTAGACTTGCAGATATCAGATCAATTATGTTATTCTTGAGCAATTTTACTTCCCATTTGGCATTACATTTATTTTGTATTTCTCTTGGTG
>NC_043001.1:3478246-3490746 GCF_006345805.1 Octopus sinensis | reverse complement strand
CTTTGAACACCTGCTTTTTGAAGTTACCACTCATCGCTGAAAGAACAACTATGATGCCAGACAGGTAACATTAGGAAAGCTTCACATCTCGGAAACCATATTAGCAATGGAGTAGAGAAGAGAGAAGTGGTCAGGTTCCTATCTAAAGAAGTGTCTCTAAATAAAACCTGACACCAGCCATCACAACGCCGACCATACAAGCATAGACATGTGGAGGTGATATGTGAACGATAATCGTTTAAGATTAACGCTGTGTGTATGTAAATATGTATGTATGTATGTATGTAGTATGTATGTATCTATCTATCTATCTATCTATCTATCTATCTACCTATCTATCTATCTATCTCTCTCTCTCTCTCTATATATATATATATATATATATATATACATACATGCATACATACTACATACATATATATATTATATATATATATATATATATTTATCAAAATAAAAACATGATGCAAAGGATTTAGCGGTACATATGTTTCAGGCCTTTATTAGACGGTTTATAACAATGCATAATTGATGTAAATGTGTGTCTATAGCTTCTTCAGCCGCGTACAATTACTACTTCAATTACTGTACATACATACATACATACATACATACATACATACATACATAATACATATATATATATATATATATATACACATACATATATATATATATATATATATATATATATATATATATCTATATATATATATATACCTATATATATATACATATATATATATATATATGTAAACCAGGAAGTATGAGAAGACTAGATTTATTTAACCACTTGATATCCGTAGGATTACGGTTGTTTCGCACTCCTTCGTCATATAATAATAATTTCACCGTTTAATTATTTATATTACAAGCCTGCATTAATATGCACGCTACACGTTTCACAGTATAACTGTACAATTACAAACCGATGCAGATATAGATAGTTAGCTCTTAAGATCTCTATAAGTTTATGGCTACACCAATGTTTCAATTCTAGTTAAACAAAGCAAGAGATTCACATATTCGAACGAAAATCCAATTATCCTCTAACGACCCTTAAAATCTAATTATTACATTAGAATAATTTCCAGCCACTCTTCAAATAAAAATATCTTTGAGGGGATGCCCGCTTTTGCAATAGTGCTTTGCAGTAAAGTAGATGTAACTATTGGGTTGTCCGATTTTTTAAAGGAAAGAAAAAGGTCAATAAATACTTGCCATTACATTTTTAATCAACCAAATAAGAACCAGTGTGTTGCACAATGTGTCTCCATCTTTCCTTTAACTTGAAAATACCCTCTTCCCAGAATTGAGGTGTTTTCATGGCAAAGAATTCATCGAGGTATCTTTTTACGTCATCCAAGGAATTGAAATTTTTACCATTAAGACTATTCTGCAGAGACCTGAATAAGTGGAAATTCGAAGGAGCAATATCTGGTGAATATGGAGGGTGGAGTAACACATCCCAGCCGAGCTGCAGCAATTTTTGTCTGGTTCCCAAAGCATCAAGTGCCGAAAATGAACTTTCTTATCTTCCATTTTAAAGGGTTACAGAATTAACACAGGTTTTGGGACCATAAACCTTCTTCCACGAAAAGATAGCTTAAACTGTGCTCTAAATGGAAGTGTAGCCAATCCTATTTTATGGACTCAAACATGTTCTAAAATAAGTCGAAAGGTAAGCCACTATAAATCTTTCCGGACAACCCACTACTTACATCCTTATCTCTTAGCCATCTTACGTTAAGCTTACACCTTGCAACCATTCATGGTCTTCATATTCTTTTTCTTAGATATTAGGCCTATTAAAGTAAAAATTATCTTTAGCTATTTCCTTTCATCCGATAATAGTTTATTAATGCTGCCTATGATATATTCACGGTAATTTGCTACAGACAACATTCCTCACCAGTGCTAAATCCAAGAACATATGACACATTTTTGGTAAAGGAATCTCTACAACAGAAATTGTATTAATGTTATTTACAGTTGTAACTTTTGTACATGAAAGCACCTCGGTTTATAAACCAATATGCCACATGAAGTATGCTGTAGGTACGGAAACACTAATGCATGCCTGCTTAATCACTCATGTAATGTTGAGATGATACTATATGAAGTAGAGGTTACCTTTGCAAAAGCTAAATAACAACACAGATACATTAGATATGAATGAAAGAGGGTGTATCTAAACAGTTCTACGTTTTCTCCAGACACATTTGAAGTGGAATGTAGCATCATTTTGAAAGGATCCACATTGCTCCGATCCTTAAATAACTATACTCTTGTAAAAATAGAGAACAACGCAGAGGATACCACCAGACACAATAACTATCATGTTTTAGAGCCCAGAACACCACCCTCAACTCCATAACGAATACTAATCTTAACACCAGCAATAATAATGAACCGGTTACCTACTACTCATTAAACAGCAGTCTCCTCACAAGTCCTCCGGAGTACCTCCTACAAAACTATGCAGCTTCAGACGCCCAGCCGCCTGTCCTTTAGATAACCGCTGTCTCACAGAAAACATAGTTTATAAGTGCATAGTGTCGACTGCCAATTGTAACAACATTTATATCGGTTCATGTAGCACCACTTTCAACGCTAGAGTCAGCAACCACTACTCCTGCTTCAAGTCCCAAACAAAATCCAACAGTACATCGTTATCTAAACTGATCAGTACACAAACGCATGATTCAACTGCTTACACACTCAAGGGATCCAGAGTCACCCACGCCAAGTTTTACAGCAGCTGTAATAACAAGAGTGATTTCCGCATAGCCTAGGCCTTGGCTATTCTGCAATCCACGGATTGTCATAATGAACATAGCAGTATAATATTCAACTGCAAACATTAGTTACTAAATCTATTCTCTAAATACAAATAATTACAAACCCACCCTGCGCTTTTCCTCCTAACCTTCATGAATTTTTCTTTTTATCCACTCTCATAACCACTATATATTATATCAACAGTTGATCACTCCTTTAATTACTTTATTGTCACTTACACACATCTCTCTGTATGTTAACTTACTATTTCTAAACATTTTCTCTCTTTTTATTTCAAATAAACCCGCCTTCCGTAAACTTACAAGTAAATCCCAACATATACCTCAACCACTTCATATTATAAACACGCTGACCACACACTATATATATTCCTATATTGAAAAAACTTATAGTAGCCGCCACAATTCTTCCCCTTTCTTTCTTACTTTCTTAATGCAAATATATTTTCTTTCTCCTCCTTGGCCAAAAGAGTTTCCCACTCATCTTGTCTCCATATATATATATGTATGTATGTATGTATGTATGTATGTATGTATGTATGTATGTATGTATGTATGTATGTATTTATAAATTGGTGCCATGTCCCGTGTAATATTCATCGAGTGTGATTATAATTTGGACATTCACAAAAATGTCATTCTTCGCCTCAAGTTTAATTTCCATATATGTGTGTTAGTATGTGTAATTACGCACGCACAAACACACACGTACACACATACCTATACACAGCATATTTGCATAGTAATATTTGTTTGTGACTCTGTGTAACTTAATAAACCTAGATATATCTTTGCTTACATACAAACATACACACACATAAACACATACACAAACACACATACACGCCAGCCCAAACAATTTTACACACAACATATTTGCATATTTTCATTTGTCTGTCTATGATTTTTTTTTTTTCAGTTTTGTAAATACATCTCGGCATAATCTCACATACCCACATATACAAATATATATTTACAAACATATACATACATAATTATATATGTATATACTTCTCTAAATATGAAGAATCAGATATTTCAAGATTTTCCGATGCACTTATTGCTATTTAGAAGAATCATTGTCACTATTATCTTCAGTATCTCTAGCTTCGTCTTCATCATTATCACCATCAACATCACACTCGCCATCATCATCATCATAACCATCGCCATAACATCTTTCTTAATCAATTTAGCTGATTGTTTACCCTCAATAGTTCTTACTCGACGTACACCCAATTATCACCATTTAATTCATCTCAATCTAAAATCTCTGACAATAATCTTTTCTATTTTATATATCATATACTTATTTTATTTATTTATTTATTTTCAGAGTTCTTTTATTAGAAAACTATTTACACTTAGTGTGCAATAGCCAGGCTGCAATATTTCATGGAAACAGCTTATTATTTAATCTATACCATCGGCAACACACTTTGTTAGTCATCTTATTTTCTGATTCCTCCTTTATATGTTTCACTCAAATATTGTATCTTCTGTGCTTGCGAAATATAAAATATAATAGTAGTTCTCTAAAACATAAAACATTTTTTTTCTATTTATATTTACGTAAGTTATGAAACCGCATCTCCTCGTGGTTAACCAGCTGGATTCATTGTGAGATTGTATTTTCAATTCCCAGGCTAGGTGGGTTGTGTGTCCTTCAACAAGACACTTCATTTTGTGTTACTTTATACTGATGAGGTCAAATCTTTTACATCAGCAACACAGTGTCATCTTAGGATAGTATCAGACCCGTATCTTTCACAAGACCTCAAAAAGCATTCGATGGCAAAGATATTAGATGCCAATACTACACGATAAAGAAAAACGGCTTCAATGCCATGTTCTTCGAAGAATTTCTCTCTGAGAGCGATATCTTTCATGTCCAGTTTTAACCAGTTTTATTCTGAAAATTGATAACTGCAAGCAAGAAAAATGCATCGGTAGAGAAGAAATTGTAGAGTTTTGCAGTCTTGTGGAGCTAGATATACGTGCTGAAATCCTTGGAGGAAACCCACCCATGACCACCACTGCTTTATGATACAAGACTTGTTTTAAAACGTTTATAAGTTACCAGTGTTTCTATTTCAAGGTCATGCTTATTATATTGGATGCAGCATGGTCAAGTGATCACATAGTTTTATGTCTATAAAAAAGAAAAAAACGTACGTACATTATAAAGACCGTGGATGCATATAAGGAAGTGGTACATGTGTTGATTTCGCTTGCATTTGGACCTATGGAAGAATCTAAAGGTGCGATAGAATTTATGTTTACATGTAAAAATTTCTTCGTGCTCTTTATTGAGTAATTGTGGTGAATTATGAATAAATAATTGGAGGGCCTTTTTCAGGCAGAGCCTACACGTGGAGCGTTATCCTTGGTACGGGACTCCAGAATCTATTATGGCCCAGGATACCCTACATGTTATGTTCTTATTTGCACTACCTGGATTTACCTGGGATTATACTTAAGGACCTATACCTTCACGGAATTACAAACCAACTCCATAACCTCTGGAAGATGATGAACTGAGGATTTTATTTTCCTGTATACTACTTTAATCTTTATTCTTCTATCTACTATTTTGTTTCTCATAGACTGTGAATTTCCCTGTCTGGAACTTTCTTACATACTCACCTTGTCTCTGGTGACGGACTACCCAGTGTACGGATATGGTAGCCTATCACTTGGGACATCGCAGAAACAGCTCTAAGACTTCAAATTCACCTTACCCTGATTAATTGTTCTAAATTACTTGAGATACCTGTCTTACCTTGGTTTTTGTTGTTCTTTTTCCTCTAATATAATATATACCTGGTAACACGGAAGCCTATTACAGATCCCCAGCTCCAGCCTCAGCCGTGAACTGGGAACCTACCGGAAGACCAGTTATAGCACTTAGTATACCTACTCGTTTAGATCGCAAGTTAGCGAAATAACTCATATTATATTATATGTGTGCGTATATATGTATGTATATATGCGTATGCGTCTTTGTGTTTGTGTTCGTGTCACAGTTTGACAGTAGCTGTTGGTTTGTTTACATCCTCATAACTTATCAGTTTGACAATCGGCACTTGATAGAATATGCACCAAACTGAAAGCAAATTTCCCCAACAAAACATTTGAAGTCGTTGCCCCAGAATGGCCACAATCAAATGACTCAAATGTGTGAAAGGATGAATAACACGTGACCATGTCACATCAGATATACAGGCATATACATGCATCTTATATGCACACATGCATGCATCACACTTTACCTATGAGCGTAGGTCATGTGACAGTACTAAGTCTGAAGAATTCATATTTAAACTTTTCTGCCATGCTTAATGACATTTCGAAATAACCTTCTCGACAGGTGTTTAAACTATAATGTTTAGTTGCGGAGAATGTCTTCACTGCAGCTGAACTTTAGCGCATTATCATCTTTATGCTAAAAAGAAAAACACCAATACATTGGTGCCATTGGTTGCATGTTGAGCTGACATAAATATTATTTGCAATTGTGCACTCACACACACATGCACACGGATATACGTGTTTACATACAGCAGGCGGACATATATATCCATATATATCATCATCATCATCATCATCATCATCATCGTTATATATATACATATATATATATATATATATAAATTAGAAAAAAAGCACCTTTTATCAATTCAAAATGAACAATTAAATTACACCATCTAGAAAATTACATATAATAGAAATATTAAAATTAAAATAACAATTATATACCGATGATTAAGTGAATTGCCAAATAATAATAAAAACGTATATATTTATTATTTTTTATTATCATTTTGCAATTTACTTAATCATCGGTATATTATTGTTATTTTAATTTTAATATTTCTATTATATGTAATTTTCTAGATGGTGTAATTTAATTGTTCATTTTGAATTGATAAAAGGTATTTTTTTCCTAATTTTTATACATATATTTATATTATATTTTGTGAAATTGAATTTTTCCTTGTAAGTTAGGAATAATATTCCCTCAAATAATAATTATATACATACATACATTCATACATACATATATATATCAACTTCATCAGAAGCATTTGGCACATGACTTTTCATGCATGCATGAGTCATACAATATTTCATAAGACAGATTTCGTACGGTTGGATGCTCTTCCTGTCAATAACATTCGCATGTTTCTAAGCAAGATAACATATCACTGTGGCCAGACTTGTTTTTACGGAAAATAGGAAACGAATTTCGCCATTAATATGTTGTCACTAGTTTACAACTATCGCATGGTGACAAGACAAGAAGACAACACGAGCACCCTCATACACACACATATGTACACACCCATGTATGCTTATACGCAACGGGCATTTTTCAGTTTCCGATTGCAAAATCCACACATAAGTCCTTTCGTTAACATGAAACACTGATAGAATGTATTTCTGCAAGTCCTGCACAGTGGTACCGAACATGACACAGGGCAGCTGGGAAGCAAAATTATTAAACAAACGGCCACGTATATGTAAGCGTTTTTTGTATGTGTATATGTTAATATGTGTGAGTATAAATACACACTTACATATACAAATGTGCAATTAGCGGCCTTTCTTGCTGGTTTTCAAGTAAGTGGAACGAGTACTGCCAATATGAGATTTGGGATGAGCAAGTCTTCAGTCTGTCCCAATGTCTCTATGCAAGTACACTTTGCCTAGAACGTGCAGACTGGTTTAGCTTCCTTTTTACCTGAACCAATTGCCTCCGCAAGCCTACATTGTTTTACTTTTGCTTCTGTACCCACGCTGGGCCCCCGTCCCTTCTCAGCTTGCCAGCCTGCTGCCGCCTTTGTCTTCGTTCGTTTCTCCGGATAGATCTTTATCTTGAGAGCTGTTCTCCTCTAAACATATCTCCATCTTTGGTTTGTTTGGTTCCTGCAAGTGGACTTTTGCTTTATTCTCCTTGGACTGATGGTATTTACTTTGCATCATTCCTCCCTCACAGCATCCTTCTTGGATTCTATTGGGTTAATATTTTCTTTTTCACCCTTTTGTGCCCTCTTTTTATGCTTCTTTCCTCTTCGTTTTCGCCTTCTCTCTCTCTCTCTCTTTCTCTCTCTTTATATATATATATGCCAATACATACATACAGCAACACATATATACGGTGTGTCCTGGCGTCTTGTGTTGATTTGCTTTGACTATGTAGAACCGTATGTGTCCATGTGTGTGTATATGTGTGTATGGATGTATATCTGTGTACATGCACGTGCGCTTGTGTGTGTGCAGTTGTTCGTCTCTGTTTTTCGTGACATCTCGTTATGGTTGCAAAGACACATCACTCTCATAACAGCCGTGTTGTTGCCGTCTCCAGGCTTACGTGGAAATACATCCTATCGAAGGGAAATATTACTTTACTTCGGAAACAGGTGAGGGTTAGTCAGAGGAATGGAAGGAAGCCGTAGACAATACCTCGGCTAACAGCACCTAGCCTCTGTGATCATTGAAAAGTTGTCATTATGACGATGACGACGACGACGACGATGATGATGATGATGATGATGTTAACGACGACGATGATGGCGGTGATGATGGTGATGATGACGATGATGATTGTGATGACCTTTGGAGCATGAGAATGTCACATTAGACTGCTGACAACAACAACTTCAAGAGCACGAACAACGATAATTGGTAGAAATTTTCAGCGAAACATCCTCTGACCTGTTTACTGATCTATCTAAATGAACGAATTTAAGAAGAAGAAAAAACAACTCACAACACAAAATATCTGATGAAAGTTTTTAGCTATTTATCAGTGAAAATTGCTATATTATGGCTCAATCTAATCATTGATGTCGATATTATGGTTGTGTTGTTGGCTGTAACATATGAACTTACAAATAATTAATAAACTGTCTTGTCTATACGACCATCACTAATGAGATATTGAAATATTTATGGCTGATAAAAATACCAACAGAGTATTGCTAACACTGTACATTCAAACAAAAGCACGCATACGCATACGCATATACATATATATTTATATTTGTGCACACACATACACATACACACATATCTACATATCCACATCTAGCTAGCTATATATGTATGTATTTATATATCTCTTTCTTTCTCTCACTCTATATATATGTGTGTGTGTATGTGTACGTGTGTGTGTGCGCGTGTGTGCATGTGTGTGTAAGCATATATGTATATACACGCGCTATTTTCCAATAGTGAGAATAATTGCTCAACACCACACTGGTAGATCAATGTTTTTCATTTGTGATCTAAGGCTACCAATTGCCTCATGTGAAGAGAACTTCACAATTCTTCAAGTGTGTCACGTGGACGTATTGGTACTCCTCTCTATTTTGGATAATAGAGACAACTACTAACACTTCCATGTGGCACGCATAAACAATTGTGAAGATCGATTCTCATAAAACCATTGGTTGCCTCATTAAGCAACAACATGTGTGTATATATGTGTGCGCACGTGTGTATGTCTGTGTGCGTGTGTTTGTGTGTGTGTGTGCACACGTGCGTGTGTGTATATATAAACACATGACCATATATGTATGTATGTACGTATGTTTATAGCATTTTTGTCTTCATCAACTTTTAAAATCCACGTCCATTCTTGCATTGGTTGGATATTCTCACAGGATATTTCAGGGCCAAGGACAGCATCATATTCCACTGTCTGCTTTGGTGTGGTTTCTATAGCTGGATGCTCTTCCTATTGCCAACCAGTCTTCGGTGTGAACTGACTTATTTTTCACACCACCAGCATTTGTGAAATTGCTATGTAGCTTGCAAGATCATGAACCTCATGAGAAGTGGCTTTATGCTATAATATCAGCATCAATGATTAGATTGAGCCAGAATAAAGTAATTATCACAAATAGCTAAAAATTCATTTGATATTCTGTCTCACAAGAATTTTTCCTATGTTCATTCAACACATCATAGAATTTATAACCAACAACTTATATGTTGTTGCTGATAGTATTGACATTACTGCTGTTATTCTTGTTATTGCTTTCAGCAGTTTCATGTGAATTTCTTCATGCTCTAGAGGTCATCATCATCGTTATTGCAAAGCTTCCTTTTTCCTGGTCGCATGGGTCGATGGTAATTAGTGAGGAAGATTGTCTACAGCCGGATGTCCTTCCTCTCACCAACCTTCCCCTGTTTCCAGCTTAATATTGTCCCTTAGTGGGGCATGTGTTTGTGAATAAGACTGCTTAGAGTTTGCGTTGTGTTATATTGTTTTATAATGATTCCATAGTTTATGTGTTATGGGAATCGTATTATTTCATTGGTTGTTTATTTTTTAAGGTATGATTTACATGCATAGAATGCAATATTTCAATTGTGTTCACAGCTCTCAAATATATCCTGTACGATGTGGGTTGTGACACTTTTGAGAGTCTGTATAACATTGTGAGCCTCAAAATGGTTTGTCTGATTTTATTCATTGAAACATAGAGTAGATTCGAACCTGAATCAGCAAATTTCCCATAATACTTCAACGGTACTTTTCTCAAAGAGGAACAATAGTGACAACAGTACATTTACGATATGGCTTTTCTAAGCCGATTTTTGTCTTTGCCACTTGACCCTTCTAACCTCTTGTATGCGACGGAGAATGGAACTGAGATAACAGTGGACCCCAAAAGTATATCCATTGTCTTTGCATTATATCTATTGTTCTAATTAGTTTTCTATAGTTATAAATACTAGAATTTCGTAAGCCAAAATCAGTTGGTGAACGGAGGCAAATAGAGATGGCCACGGGCAGACAGCCAGTCGAGGAGACAAACGGCCAGGGGGAGACAGAAAACAGTCAGCCCCTATGATATGTACAACTGCCCTCTTCATTCTCTTTCACTATCTCACTATCTTTTCTCTACAACATTACCCTGTCTCTATCTGTGGATTTCTACTACACAATGACGTGAACACAAATACACCTGTACAAGAAAAATCTACGATATCTCTCTTTACCTCGCATGCTTTACGATTTATATTTTACCAACCCGTTGTGGTTCGGTTATATATATAAAATTATATATATATATATATATATATATATATATAAAATAATATTCGTTTACAACTTCGATCACTGTTCTTCCTTCCCTTTGCCTATATTTTCTAGACCTACTATTGTTATTTTGTAGTCGTCCTCTGTTTTTATAAACCCAGTCTTTCTTGAACACAGGCCAGGTATATTCTATTT
Organism: Octopus sinensis; assembly: GCF_006345805.1. Classification (NCBI taxonomy): domain Eukaryota; kingdom Metazoa; phylum Mollusca; class Cephalopoda; order Octopoda; family Octopodidae; genus Octopus; species Octopus sinensis. The sequence goes on along the minus strand of NC_043001.1, from coordinate 3,479,697 downwards.
TTGTGATCCTTTCAGACGTGGCTTCAGAATAATCCTGGTAGTTTTTTAGATTGCTTGTTCTGTTTCTGTTCTTCAATTCATTCGACTCTCAATTCTATAAGATGGAAGTGTACTTTATAACTGGAATGGCTAACATATGTATACCTATTACTGCACTTCTAAAATTATTGTGATCAATTTTTAGTTTTAGACGAACTCTTAGGGCGGCGAGCTGCAAGAATCGTTAACCCACGGGAGAAATAATCCGTCGCATTTTGTCGGTCTTTACGTTCTGAGTTCAAATTCCACCGAGGTCCACCTTGTCTTCATTCTTTCGAAATCGATGTAATAAGTCGATGTAATCAGCTTAGCTCCTTCCCCAAAACTGCTGTTCTTGTGCCAAAATTGAAATAAATATTAGACTAACTTTTCTATTCATTATTTACATTCTTTTCGTTAGACGGATATTTGTCTTCATCTTGTTTGTTGTTAACACAGTTGTGTTAACAACAAACCAAATGAGGACAAACATCCGTCAAATGTAAATAATGTACGTAACTCCTCATCCCTTAAATATATAACTTTTCTATGATAATCTTTTCTAATTTTCTATGTAGTGTTTCATCAGCTTCTAATCCCAAATGGCTGTTTTTGACCATAAATATCGCTTCCCAGAAGTTTTTGACTGCTCTAGTATATGTTATTTCCCAATAGTTGGACGATAAACTTGTTGTAAAGGAGGAATGCTGGAGAACGTGGACATAAGTGATTTATATGTAGCTAGCAATCAGGTTAAAGGTTTATAGATATGACAGTTTCTGATAATTTTGTTTTGCGGCAATTATTTTTGTTCACATCTTAGACGTAACTTCAGATATTGATAGATTCGAGTTTGATCATTATCAGGTCCTTGTATACTGCACCGGTATATTCACTGATCTGGGGACTTTAACCGGAGATAATCCCAAAGCATACATAATGGCTTCTGAGCTACGATGACCCACATTTGCGGTGCTCTTATACAGTTTCCTCCTTTCTGACCTAGATTTGCTCCTCATATTGTACTGGATGTTTCCGTTTCTCCTTCCATACCAGTTTGCTTGAATTTCCACTGATGTTGGTGTGACTTTCGCATCGTTTTTTTTCTTTCTTTTTTGCTTATGTCAGTAAATTCTTTTCGCCTTTGATTCACATACCTTGTATCTTTTTTTTTTTCAGAAAGAAGTGCGCATGTCTTTTAAATGCTTTTATCTTGCCTGGTTTGGCTTTTAGGAGTTGTTTAAACTTTTCTTTAGCTTTTAGATTCTCTTCCATTTCATTGATGTTACATTTTTTATGTTATTTCATTTCTCGTTTCTTTTTAATCTTCAAACCCTCTTTCTCCGTGTCCTTACATAGAGATCAGTGATTCCTTTTTCCCAAAATGTTTTGAAGTATACATATTCCCAATATTTGTGTTAGATTTGTCTCAG
>NC_043001.1:3470746-3473246 GCF_006345805.1 Octopus sinensis | reverse complement strand
GTCTGAATATGTTTAATTGTAGTTTTTGTGCGATCAACAATGACACGAGGATGCTGAATAATGTTAATAAATAAAAGTTTCAAAAACAGTATTTCAAGACAGATTTCAATTCTTCCCTACAAACCTATTGTTATAAATTATTAGTAATTACACTTAAAAGTGTCTATCAAAGTAATTGATGAAAATGAATTATTAATTAATATCAGCTGTATTTGATAAATGGCAAACTGGAATCATCACAACAGAAAAATAGATGAGAATTTTCGCCAATTCTAATGGTTAAAGATTAATGTTGTTACGTCTGTGAGTTGCTTGTTGTCGTTGCTTCTGTGGTAGTTCTTGCTGTTGCTGTTACTGTTGTTGTTGTCCAGTCCCAGGTCAGTGTTGAGTGGGCAGCTCTAGGCATAAGTCTTTGATGTCAACGCATTTAAAATTGCCCGTCAATCTATGAAACAAATCCTGTCGTAAAATATCTCATTCCAATCCTTCCATCAACATTTCCTGCTAATCTAAGTTTTAAGTACCAACTTAATTATGCCAAAGTTATTTTGATAAATATTTCATTATTTTCAAATTTTACTGAAACAAAGTCAGCGTATTTCAACGGAAATATAACAAAACAGCCAATCACTATCATTGAAGACAATTATCATGGGTTTATATTTATATTTCGAGAACAACAATACCCAACGTTATCTTCTCTCCTTCAAAGTAGAAGTCAGTGACTTTAGGGAAATTTTAAGGGAGTTTGAAGATTTTCTTTTCCTTGTAAAATTTTGAATATATAAAACACACGGGATTCCTACATCTGAATATCTACATAAAAACATACTCATAACTGTAATTCTAACACACACACACACACAAACACACACACACAAACACACACAAACACACACACACACACACACACACAACACACAGAAACATTTGATTAAATGACTGTAATTAAATATGCCAAAGACTGGATATTCTCATAAGGAATCAGGGTTTCTTGGACACAAACATGAATACATACGTCAAAGGAATACACACACACACACAGACGTGTATAGTTAATGGTATGTTCACATCTTGTATATGAAGGTATATATATATATATATATATATATACGAGTGTGTTTGTACATATATGTCTGTCTGTCTGTATGTATGTATGTTTGTCTGTATGTAGATATGTATGCATATATTTATATAGTCATATATCTTCACCGTCCTAATTAAACTAGCCTGCACCCATTAACAAATGGATACTGACGTGTATTGCTTTAATGAAAAGCTCGACTAATGATAACTTAATCCCCCGAATGTTTCTGTTAATGTTTCTGAGAAAAGATTTGGTAAATAATGCTGGAGATTCTTCATAGACTGAAAATATAAGGAATAGTCACCAATGGGTGTAAGAAACGGTAAAGCTCGTTTGAGAAATATCAAGACCTCACTGATCAATATCTAGAACCACAAAAAATGAGATAATTATTTGTACCTGCAGTAATTTCTTGGAGAATGGTGTGATTCTTTTACCATTTCTATATAAACTGGAATGAATCCTTTGAAATTAAATAATATTTGTTTGAAATTGAAGGACAGAAATTATTGTGTTCTTCTACCAGGTGTGAGGTGTTCAGTACAGTTTTATATATGAGGTTCAGGGACAGTCTTGATGTCGAAACTATTACAAAAATCATTCTTAAAAAAACGTAGAGATTTCAATGTAATAAATGGAAACAACAATGACTGGTTGAAACAAGAATGTGAAAAGAAGGACGGCAGCAACTATTCCCAAGAAGAACTGTCGACTTCCCGTAATTCACATCTATATACCAATATTTTTACTCAAAAGGATGGAAAGTATCTTGAGCCAAACGTTTAAAGATTTTTAGATTTAATAGTGCAGAATTTATATTCAATAAAGTATAACTTTTAAGCATAATTAACCTTAAAGTTAAAATTTATAAAATATTTATGAGTAAAAGTTTTTAAATTAAAGTATCTTATTCAAGGATTTAATTGTCAATAAAACAACTTTCGAGCAATGTAGATATTTTAAGAGCTGCACCCAAAGAGTGCAATAATAATGTCAATGTATTTATATTCAATAAACAGCAATTATTTATCATTAAACTGCCATTATTCAAATGCTGCTTCCTATAAATTATCTTTCTCTGTAGGTCAGCAGCTACATACGAAACATGCAAATCTTGCACTCTAACTAAATATTATGGTAAATAATATTTTGTGTGACACACATTAACCATAAATACGTGTAGTCTTGTGAATTTATTATCATGAAATTGCCAAGATAACACGCATATTGTAATTTTCTGATTGGTTGCTTGGCTTCAGTAGTGCTACGGCAAGAATTTTCAGTCAGTGTATCAGCTGTTGGAAACATCGTATGTTGCTATGGTGAGTGATGTTCTTTTTAATCTTCTGCCAAATTAGATAGAACAAAGAGACAAATTATCAAATAGCTTTTCGTTTGGATCTTTTCATTTCG
>NC_043001.1:3445746-3465746 GCF_006345805.1 Octopus sinensis | reverse complement strand
AAAAGACTGAGAGAAATAAATTTGTGGCTAAAGACTACAGCAGGGATCGCCACCATCCCCTGCCGGAGCGTCGTGGAGCTTTAGGTGTTTTCGGTCAATAAACACTCACAACGGCCGGTCTGGGAATCGAAACCGTGATCCTACGACCGCGAGTCCGCTGCTCAAACCACTGTGCCATTGCGCCTCCACACACACACACACACACATATACATACATACATATATAATATATATATATATATATATATATATATATATATCAATATTAATGATACAGTGATTGTTTCTTGTCAGGAACAAAAGGATTAATAGGACTGCTATAGAAGTGCTCTATTGAAAGAGACAAAAATATCAAATTAAAGTTATTGAACAAACAAATGCAAGGTCATCCGTATATCCTTTCATAATTCGAACATTTAATCTTAGAATATACATATAAACATCCCGCAAGATGGAACATAATTCATCTGTATGAGCAAACTAGCATATAATAATAATAAGGTGCGAGAAAAAATTCTTATCATCGCTAAAATATTAACTCTAAATTTTTGATGATAAGAATTTTTTCTCGCACCTTATTATTATCATTATATGCTTGTATGCTTGTACAGATGAATTAGATAAACTTAGATAAACTTAGATATGTTTCGACCAGAGATTGGTCCAGGCCATGTCTAACTTAGCGGGATGTTTATATGTATATTCTGTGATTAAATGTTCGAATTATGAAATGATATACGGATGACCTTGCTTTTGTTTGTTCAATAATTTTAGGTTGATATATATATATATATAATATATATATATATATATATAAATAATTTATTGTGTTCCGAGTTTTTATGCACTAAGCCACTTGTGTGTTAAAATGGGTTGTACTATTAAATTAGTATCCAATTTTCTCAGCCTTATTAGTTGATTAATATATATGTATATATATAGATATAAATATATATATATTATATATATTATATATATATGTGTGTGTGTGTGTATGTATGTATATAATGTCCTGATAGGGTTAACGCATGTACGTATGTTTATCGTTGGCGCGATAACATTGGCAAGTTTATTTTTTGAATCTGAGGAATGGCACTCTTCCTTCTTTTGCTTCTGTATATCTACTGGAGGAGTTACCTCAATCCTATGAAAGATTACTACTACTACTACAAATAACAATAACAATAATAATAATAATAATAATAATAATAATAATAATAATAATAATAATAATAATAATAATAAGATATAGTTGTCAGAGATCATGAAGAAATAAAATGCTTTCTAATTGATGTACCAATACCGGCAGATGACAACGTGTCTCTAAAAGAAATGGAGAAACTCTCAAAATACAAAGACCTGGAAATAGAGGTAACTAGAATGTGGAATCTGAAACCAGAAACAATTCCTATCATAGTAGGTGCATTAGGCATGATAAAAAAAAATATTCAGACAAATACATAACAAAAACACCAGGACTTACAAACACATATAACATACAGAAAATTGTACTACTAGGCACTGCACAATCCTACGCAGAACACTTTCCATACAATAACTAACAGAGCATCACAACAAATCACAGCACATACCCAAGGCACACAGAGCTGTGCTCGGTAGTGAAGTGAAAGCACGCTATAAAAATAAAACTACTGAATAATAATAATAATAATAATAATATTAATAATGATAATAATAATAATGATAATAATAATAATAATAATGATGATGATGATGATAATAATAATAATCACCACCACCGCCACAACCATTTCCCGGCTGTTTTCCACTCAAAAAAACCATGAAAAAAAGGGTGTTAAAACAATGATGCAGAACGTATGCAATAGGCGTTCACCTGGTTGCTTTCTTCGAAATTCCATTCACAGCCCTTGTATAAAACATATATTGCAAGCTACGGTACATCTAGAGTGAACTCAGAACCATGTGGATCAAAAGCACTTTTGTTCGCCACACCACCTTCCCCATTCAAACAGACATCTCTCTCTCTCTCTATATATATATATAGAATGCAGCGCATAAATCAATGGTTTCAGAGACAAACTACTTACTCACCATTTAGCCACTCACTGACTCCCTCCTTTACGGCATCTTTATTTTTATATATTTTTATTTTGAGACAAGACAAAGATTCTTATGGATTTTTTTTTCAAAAGGAATTTGAAGCAGCAGCGATGGAAGCGAGAAAGATGAGACGGTGAGAAGACAAAAGAGAGAAAGGAGGATTGGATGGTAAAAGCAGGAAGACAGGAAGAGCAGAGGAAACTAGTGTTCGTGTTCCTCTCGGTGTGTGTGTGTTGGCGATGTGGGATAGGTGTGCGCGTGTGCGTCGATATGTCTGTGTGTGTGTACGTGCGCTTGCAGGTGTGTATTTTGTGCGTGCGCATGCGTAGACGTGTGGTACAATAACCCAGAAAACTAATGCGTGGTATCCTGCTGAAATCTTGCACCATATTACTTATCTTTTCTGTTGCTATTTCAATCCTATTCTGACTCTGCACATTATTATTATTATTATTATTATTATTATTATTATTATTTTTACTATTTTTATTTTTCTTCTTGTTCATGTTACCATCACTATTATTGTTGTTGTTGTTACCACAAATATATGTATTTTTGTGCGCATGTGTATCACACTTTCACTCTCTCTTTCTCTTTACGCACATACACACATATTTGTACATGTATTTGTACATATATATATACATATAAGTGAAAATATAGGTATATATGTATATATATATAATATATTATATATATATAATATATATATATATAGTATAAATATATACATATATGCATATATATATATATATATGTAATACATATATATATATATAGATATATATATATTATATATGTATATATATATATATATTATTATATATATATATATACACATATATGTGACTATATACAAATACATAAATGTATGTATATAGATATACCGACAATTATATATATGTGTATATATATACATATATGTGTGTGTGTGTGTGTGTGGTATACATATGCATATATACGTGTACGTGTGACTATAGAGATAAACGCATATTCTGAAGATGCAAAAAATAGATATCCGCGCGCAAAGACACACATTCACACACACACACACACACGGAGTTTCTCTCTCTCTCTCATACATACACGCACACTTCTTCTCCTCTTGTCGTCCGCAGTATCATAACACACTCTCAGTGTTCCTCACACAGACATTAGCCATCAGACATATCTAAAATTAATACAAAAAATAAATAAGTAAAGGTATTAAATACAACGAAGAAAGTAAAGCGATATACATTCTCAAATATAGAAACCGAATTCTCAAGAACTATCCGGATTGTTTTTGTTGTTTTAGATCATTTGATTTTGCGTTCATTATTGTATCTCTCTCATCGAGAACAAACTAGTTCCACACAGAAGATATAAAACCATTCTATGAGACATGTTGCCAAAAATCGTTTTCCAACCTGACACTTGATAAAACGATCCAACCAAAATCTTCCAAATATGCTAAATGACAATCTATTCTTAGAGTCTTTTGTTTCACAGGCATTTTTCCAGATCCCAATTCTAGTTAATTTCATCCTTGTTTACTTTTAAAACAGCACACCATTTCATAATTGGCATCATCATCATCGTCATCATCGTCGTCGTTGTCGTCGTCGTCATCATTTTTGCATGGGTTGCTTGTAATGCATTGAAGAAGTTTCTCTATGGTCGAATGCTTTTTCTGTTTCCAATCCTCACAAAAATATTCCTAAGACATCTGCTACAATTTTCTCACTTGCTTTACTGAGTCATTCCTTTTCTTATCTTTCAACTTTATGCAATACTAGCAGTATCGCCCGGCGTTGCTCAGGTTTGTAAGGGAAATAACTATAAAGCATTTTTAGAGAGTTATAGCCAAAAAATAGCAAAAAAATGGGAAAAAATGATGGTAAATTTTTTTGGAGAGTTAAAAAAGGTGGAGTTGCGTCCCCTAGACAGTTTGTGGTTTGTGTTTCTGATTCTCGACCCCATGTCGAATTTATCGATTTTTTTCAGAACTTGGGGAACTTAAAAAATTTTCTCTGCGTTAGTTTTGAATTATGACATGGCTATGTGTGTGTCAAGTTTCATCAGAACGGTTGAAAGCCGTGGTCAGGTGAGGGTACAAGCAAACAGACACACAGAAACACGCACAGACAAACTGCCGTTTATATAGAGAGAGATATTTGTGTCATAAAGAACAAACACCAATAATCTTTCATTGTAGAAGTTATATCTCTTTCAATCTAATCTTTATCTAATGTGGTATGGAATCTTAACTACACTAGTGTGCAAAGCTATCATATAGACTAGGGCATTATAACTAAGGCTATCAAATATATGGTATGAGACAGCAGATGCAATATCTTTACCACAGAAGCTTTCTCCTGTCCTCTTTACCCTTTTAATACTGACCCTTCTAAATTTAATTCTGTGAAAATTGTTTATTTAACCCTGTGGCACTTAAATCCTCAATATCTGGCTGAAATATTCTCCTCTTTTCTGCTCTAATTGGCCAGATCTGGCCTCTCACGCTTACCCTACAATATCACTCTTAACTTAATCAATGACGTTATCAAAATCTCAAAGCTAAGAGATAATCCCTGATTAATTCAAAATAATGTGAATAAATAAGCATTACATTTGACAGAGTAATCTGAATGCCAAGCGGTTAATTAATGAATTTCAAATTAGGCTCTAATCCCATTATCACACAAGGCAATATTTAATTTTACCATTTAAATATTTGTCTTTTGTTCACTTGAAACTTAACATCTCATATTTGTGGATTATTTTGAAAATAAAAATGCAACGACCGAATAGATTCCTGAGAGAAATAAGATCGAAAAATGGTTTAAGACAATTCCATCTGAACTGTAAATACGAAACCACCAAGGAAGTCGCTTCCTGATTCTAGGAAGTGTTAGAAATCATAGTTAAGTTTTTGTTGAATCAAATCCTACATTATTCAAAACTGAAGGATTCCAGAAACAATGCATTCCTCTTTATACACAATAACCATCATCATCATCGTCATCATCATTATTATCAGGCCTATTCCCTTCCGCTGCCGCAAAACTTTCTCCTGTTCTTCTTCTTCATCTGCCTCCTCTTCAACCCCCACACTCTCTCCTCGTATCTCTCCTTCTCATCATTCACTCAAGCTTCCATTGGTCAGACATAAAATCTGGAAGTGAAGTGGTGAAGATTTCGGTATGGGTCATAGGTCAAAGGTCATATGCTGTTGGTCTGCTTAAGCAGAGTTAAGCTTAGATAAACAATAACAAAAACATTTGACATATTTACTTCTATAACCGTCACGTGATCACTGGCTTTGCTAGAAATATTTGTTAAATCTCTCTGAAATTACAAGTTAGAATCCTGGAATGGAAGAGCCACAATAAAGACAATAAGGGAAAATACACTTTCAGGTGTGTGTGTGTGTGTGTGTGTGCATCGCATCGTCTTCTCTTTTCTACCATTTTCCTATTCTTCTTCTTCTTACTACCACTCTTCATCTTCTTCTTTCTGCTCTTCCCTCTCCTCTTCCTCTTCCTCCTCTTCACCATCATCATCTAATGTCCAACATACATGCTGGCATGGGTTACATAGTTTACAAAGACCCGATCAATTCAAGGACTGCGTGAGGCTCCAATATCTGAAGGCGGCGAGCTGGCAGAAACGTTAGCATGCCGGGCGAATTGCGTAGCCGTATTTCATATGTCGTTACATTCTGAGTTCAAATTCCGCCGAGGTAGACCTTGCACTGGGATCGATATAATCGACTTAATCCGTTTGTATGTAATTGTATGCCCCCTCTGTGTGTAGCCCCTTGTGGGTAGTAAAGAAATATGTATTCCGTATGTCATTACGTTCTGAGTTCAAATTCCGCCGACGGTGACTTCGCCTTTCAACCTTTCGGGGTTGATAAATTAAGTACCAATTACGTACTGGGGTCGATCTAATTGACTAGCCCCCTTCCAAGAAATTTCGAGCCATGTGCCTAAAGTAGAAAAGAATATATATTTATGTGTGTGACTATGTGTTTATATATATATATATATACATATAATATATATATATTATATATATATATCTTTTACTCTTTTACTTGTTTCAGTCATTTGACATATATATATATAAACGTGCTAGCAGATATTAGAACACAACCCAGCCCTCCTGTAATTTTGTTGAACTCTCCCATCGATTCCCTCTTGGATTCCCTCTTGCTGATGATGACAGTGATGTAGGAACATACAAACACGCGAGCGCGCACGCACACGCACACTCACATACACGTAGACGCAGATGCAGCAGACGCACACACATACACACACATTAATGCACACAGACATATATTTCAGAAGCTATATATATACTCTTTACTCTTTACTCTTTTACTTGTTTCAGTCATTTGACTGCGGCCATGCTGGAGCACCGCCTTTAGTCGAACAAATCGACCCCGGAACTTATTCTTTGTAAGCCCAGTACTTATTCTATCGGTCTCTTTTGCCGAACCGCTAGGTGACGGGGACGTAAACACACCAGCATCGGTTGTCAAGCAATGCTAGGGGGACAAACACAGACACACAAACATACACACAAATACATATATATATACATATATGCGACAGGCTTCTTTCAGTTTCCGTCTACCAAATCCACTCACAAGGCATAGGTCGGCCCGAGGCTATAGTAGAAGACACTTGCCCAAGATGCCACGCAGTGGGACTGAACCCGGAACCATGTGGTTGGTTAGCAAGCTACTTATCACACAGCCACTCCTGCGCCTATATATATACTCCTTTACTTGTTTCAGTCATTTGACTGCGGCCATGCTGGAGCACCGCTTTTAGTCGAGCAAATAGACACCGGGACTTATTCTTTGTAAGCCCAGTAGTATTCTATCGTTCTCTTTTGCCGAACCGCTAAGTGACGGGGACGTAAACACACCAGCATTGTTTGTCAAGCAAGCTAGGGGGACACAACACAGACACACAAACACACACACATACACACATATATATACATATATACGACAGGCTTCTTTCAGTTTCCGTCTACCAAATCCACTCACAAGACATTGGTCGGCCCGGGGCTATAGCAGAAGGACAGGCCCAAGATGCCACGCCGTGGGACTGAACCGGAACCATGTGGTTGGTTAGCAAGCTACTTATCACACAGCCACTCCTGCGCCTATATATATACTCCTTTACTTGTTTCAGTCATTTGACTGCGGCCATGCTGGAGCACCGCTTTTAGTCGAGCAAATAGACACCGGGACTTATTCTTTGTAAGCCCAGTAGTATTCTATCGTTCTCTTTTGCCGAACCGCTAAGTGACGTGGACGTAAACACACCAGCATTGTTTGTCAAGCAATGCTAGGGGGACAAACACAGACACACAAACACACACACATACACACATATATATATATACATATATACAACAGGCTTCTTTCAGTTTCCGTCTACCAAATCCACTCACAAGACATTGGTCGGCCCGGGGCTATAGCAGAAGACACTTGCCCAAGATGCCACGCAGTGGGACTGAACCCGGAACCATGTGGTTGGTTAGCAAGCTACTTATCACACAGCCACTCCTGCGCCTATATATATACTCCTTTACTTGTTTCAGTCATTTGACTGCGGCCATGCTGGAGCACCGCTTTTAGTCGAGCAAATAGACACCGGGACTTATTCTTTGTAAGCCCAGTAGTATTCTGTCGGTCTCTTTTGCCGAACCGCTAAGTGACGGGGACGTAAACACACCAGCATTGTTTGTCAAGCAATGCTAGGGGGACAAACACAGACACACAAACACACACACATACACACATATATATATACATATATACGACAGGTTCTTTCAGTTTCCGTCTACCAAATCCACTCACAAGACATTGGTCGGCCCGGGCTAGCAGAAGACACTTGCCCAAGATGCCACGCAGTGGGACTGAACCCGGAACCATGTGGTTGATTAGCAAGACCTTACCACACAGCCACTCCTGAGCCTATGTATATATATATATATATAATATTATATTATATATATATATATATATATATATATATATATATATATATCTATATATATATATTATTATATATATTATATATATATATATAATATATATATATATATAATATAATAATATATATATATATATATATATATATATATATATATATATAATATTCATTGTGGCATTGTAATCTCAATATATGAACTTTTCAAGAAATGTAATTGCAGAGAAACATCATAACAATGTCTTTATATACAAATAGTTATGTTTTGGGGCTTACTCTCCATTCATTATTTTCATCCTTTTTAATATCTAAGTGCAAAGTGAGGTGGAGAAAATAGTAATCGAGAACCAAGGCTAGATTATTATACTTTGTATTATAGCTGCAAAATTATCACACAACTTTACTCAGGGTTTCAAGTTCACTTCTTTACATGTGTGTGTTCGTGTTTGTGTTTATTGTGGTGTGTGTGTGTGTGTGGGTGTGTACGTACTGTGCAATATCTTTGTACATACGTATGGGTGTGTATGTTCCTCTGTTTCTTGAAAACTTGGAAGCTGTGATGTGTAAGGGGTAACTACCTACTCACCCACAGGATCATCTGCTATTTGACCCACAACTGAGGCCCTTGACAATTACTAAGGTCAGCTAAGGTCAGCGACAAATAGAGATTGAGCCGTAACCCTCTACTCCGATACTCATTCTCTGAACTGCAGCTAAAGAACTTGCGAACGACGATAAGAGCTATTCAATGTATAAACTACATGCAAATAATGAACAGACACGGAACAAATTCATGCCAAAGAGTTTCACTCGGTCTTGTGGCGCAGCATGTACCGCAGACTTGTCTGGTTGCTGTTGGCACCAACATAGCAATGCCTGTAGCATTTATCCTGAACAAGCAAGGACTTCCCGTTAATCACCACCAATTTAACGTTGATGTCTGTATAATTATTTCTTTTTTTTATTTCTTGAAAGAACAAGTAAAATTCTTTGAGGATGTGAAAGCATTGTTCTGTCTTTGATAGAATGGCATGGATCAATAAGAAAATCAAGGAGAGCCGAAGCAGCAGCGGTAGCAGCAGCAGCAGCATGATGTTATGACATATTACTTTCTTATTGTCGTTTCAATATTTAATGCTATGTCTTTCACACAGAGCTGTTGCCACACATATACATATGCATGCTCACACGTATGCAGAAGTGAAGACAGAGAGACAAAGCAAGGAAAAGGAATTTTATACGCATTATCACCGACAACATTACACACACACACATGTACTCACACACCCACACAGACTCACTTGCATACACACACACACACACGCTAGATGTATTGCATTCACCATGTCCTCGGGTGCAACCTTCTGAAACCTTTCTTAAATAATATGATATATGTGTGTGCATGTGCATGTATAATATATATATATATACATACACACACACACACATATATATATATATTTGTGTGTCTGTGCATTTATAAGTATATCTCTTTTATGCACATACATCTACCTCACCCGTATAAATATATATGTGTATATATACATAGAATATATATATTTATTCAAAGGTATATGGGCACATGTATGTATGTGATTGTAGTACATATATATGCTACATTCACATAAATATATATATTGTACACAAGCCACCATACGCTTACGCATTCCTCTAGAATTGATAATAATAATAATAATAATAATAATGATAATAATAATGATAATAATAATAATAATAATAATAATAATAATAATAATAATAATAATAATAATAATAATAATAATAATAATAACAACAACAATAATATATAGGTTGTGATTCTTTGATCTGCCACATTACACACTGGTGATTTCCTTACCAAAATCTCTCATCCATGGCACCAATCCAACCTTATAGAACGTTGACGCTGTCACTTGGAGAATTAATCTATGAGAACAAGTGATAAAAGTTCAGTTTCTCTTAATAGTAGCTTGCTTGCTTCTCCTAATTACTGCGAGTCCCTCAGGTGTTGCTAAGGTATATGTATGTATTGATATATAGGTGTATATGTAAGGTGCTTTCAATGTGTGTATGCAGGGGTATGCACATGCATCTGCAGAGGATGACACAGATATACACAAACGCACACAAATATGTGTCTTTGTGTATATTTATATGAAGTGTGAGCGTATATTGTTGTGTGTGTGTGTGTATATATATATAAAATGTATGTATTCCTTTATAGATACACACACACACACACACACACACACACATATATATATATACATACATATTTATATATATGCACACATACAGACACACACATATGAACACTTATATTCATACATGTGTATATATACTTAGATATACATAGATATTTATATGTATATATGTGGTATACACAGATATATACACGTGTATATAATTATATGTAAATGCATATACATGTGTGTGTGTGCGCACGCGTGCGTAACATAGATAGGATATATATATATGTCTGTGATTACGTTCTTGTGTATGTGTGTGTGTGTGTGTGTTTGTGTGCGTGTGTGTGTGAGTATGTGTGTGTGTGTGTGTTTCAATAACAGCATATATGCTTCATGGCTTTGGCGGAAAGGACTTCAAATCTCATTGAACATGTTTTTCCAGCTTGACACTTTTCTCTCGTCTCAACTGTGATTTTTTTCTCTTTTCCATTAACGTGACTTGTAATCGTATTTTTTTCTCTCCTGAAGAAAGCAGCTAATATACCGGTGCCGTGGTCAAAGACAATGAAATCGATAACTGCAATGTGACGTATGCTAAAACTCAAACTGATAGTATGAGTCCGCTATAGCGAAATACCTTTCAACTAACCCAAGATCCAGAAACAGTAAAATATATTTTCTTGGTTCTTATTTAAACATTGCCATCAAGCTATAAGGTATCGTGTGGGTGAATGTAATTCTCTATAGCCTCTGGTCAATTCTCATGTTGTGAATGACATTAAGTAGACTAGAAATTGATAAGGAGGATTATACCAGTAAATAAAAGGTATGACCTTATTACTTGCTTCGTTAACGTGGCTGAAAAAAGTGCAATCACAGATTCAAGCAGTCAAAGGGAAGACCTTCTGTAAAAGGATTTATGGCTTAATGTTTACACAACTCTGTGCGTGGCTCAGAAATGAGAGTCTTTGGAGGTTGAGCCATGCCTCCACAATGACCGTTTCATAGCAAAAGGCATGGATCGCAAAATGTACACTTCAAGTTGAACCAACCTACGTTGTCTTCTTCATCCTCCTCCTCATCATCATCACCTTCACCATCATCATCATCATCATCATCAACATCATCATCATCATCATCATCATCATCATCATCATCATTATCATCATCATCATCATCATCATCATCATCATCACCTTCACCATCATCATCATCATCATCATATCAACAACAACATCATCACCATCATCATCAACATCGTCATCATCATCATATCAACAACAACATCATCATCATCATCATGCTCATCAACAACATCATCATCCTATCAACATCATCATCATCATTATCATCATCATCTTCATTTAATGCCCGCCTTCCTAGCTGGCATACGTTGGACAGTTTGACGGAGGCTGGAAAAGCCAGGTGCTGCACCAGGCTTCGCTTTTGGCTTGGATGCCCTTCCTAACACCACCGACTTCACTAAGTGCACTTTTATGGCACCATCACTTGTGCTTTTTACGTGACACCAGCAACAAGACTGAACAATGCTCCAGGTATTGAGGAGATCCATGAGTTTTATCAAGAACATGCAAATTCTCTTCTGTGATGGAGTCATACAAAATTATATCCAGTACCTTGTGGTTGGTACAAGAGGGCCATTTATTTAGATCAAAGCTTTGACAACCTGTTGGTACCACATTAGCAGGTAGGCCCTACACGCTGTTAAGTGGGTGGTGTTAGGAAGCGAATCTTACCATTGAAAGTAAAGACAGAAAATAAAAGTTGCAAGAGCGATGTGGTTCCTCAACCCATTTAGGAGAGCAACGAAGATTCATCTTACCTAAAGAGTAAAATGATTGACTGAGAACGTTTTGGAATGGCGGTTTTAGTGATGGGCCTTATGTACATGACCCACATACATGCACCACTATCTCCCTAGCACCGACGTACACATATTAGCAAACATACTGAGAGAGAGAGAGGGGGAGAGAGAAAACCGTAACTGAGAGCAAAAGAGATCCATTCACAATACTTTGGTTGGCATGGCGCTATGGTAGAAGACATTTGCTCAAGGTTCCACACAGTAGGATTGAACTCAGAACCCTGTGGTTGGGAAGGAAACGTCTCACGACACAGACATGCCTGCGCCTAAACAGTAGAATTCTCGAAATTTTCTTCAGGTTGCTATGGAAACATTAGTGTAAAACACATAAAAGTAAAGAAAATTGAATTAAACTAAAGCAGCAAATTCCTGAAGCTAGTTATCAAAAGCACAAATTTTCTTTGATTTCTTTTCTATGCTCATTTAAGCAGATTAATTAACTGCTTTAATCATTTGACTGGATTTATTCAAATTTCAACGTTTGGCTTCCTAGTGTTGTGCATAAAATACAAGTATGTGGTTTGTGTGTTACATGTGCTACGTTATAGATATGCAGAGATGCATTTTAAACAGCATACAGCATGCAGTTATTGAAGCTGGAAATCTGCATGGATATAATGCGATCGGTAGTGCATGCCTGACGTGGGAGCGTTCACCCAGGGTTTGAGGACTTGGTGGTCACTGAGTTGTGCGAGGCACAATAAAGGCACTCAGTACACACTGTAATGCAGTTGGGTTTACGAAGGAATTCCAGGCAAAGAAACCGCACCAAAACAGACACTGGAACATACTGCAATCTTTAAGACGATCGCATCTTGTCGAAGAAATGTCCATGCGATGTCAGCGTCGAACATGGATGTTAGATGATGAGGATGAGTAGGAGAAGGAGGAGTGGGATGATACTATGATGGTGGTGGTGGTGGTAGTGGTGGGGATGATGATGATGGTAATGATTGCACACTATACACGCAATGCGATAACATTTCTCCAAAAGGTTTGTGTCATTTAGTTTTCGCAAAGATTTTCTTTTTTTAAATAATAATAAAGAAAACCTCTTTTTTTAAAAAATATTGTGGATGCACCAAAGTCAGTCATTTAAAATCTTTGAAATTTGTATATAAATATACATATATACATAATAAATAGATGTAGATATAGATTCATATGCATATGTGTGTATTTGTGTGTGTGTGTGTGTGTGTGTGTGTCTGTATAAATGTGTGTGTATAAAGGTATACATATACGAGGACTGATCAATAAGTAACAGGACTGTTGCCATAGTAACAAGGCTAAAGTACGCAGAGTGAAGCTGCATCGCACAGATTAACCTTGAACACTGCTGTGCATGCGCACTAAGTTTTAACCTTCTAGCTCATTTCTGCTGTTTATAGCAGTGCTTGGAAGGAACGTGTGTAGTGTGTGATCGTCGCATTGACCATGACAGAGAACGTTGCCATGGTGATACCTGCTCAGAGGTCTACGCAAACTTGCAAAAAGTGTATAGGGAGGAGTGTACAAGCTGCACACAAGCGTACGCGTGTTTCAGACGTTTCCAAGATGACCGAAAATTGTCGATGTTAACGAACGTTCTGCGAGACCCGCAACCAACGGAACTGAGAGAAAGAAACAGCACTGATGCGCATGTAGATGGGAGGGGAAATCGTCGAATCACCACCTGTGACTTACCAGAAGGTGTGCAAATAAGTTACGGTTCAGTTCACTTCATTATCACTGAAGATTTGGTTATGGCACGCGTGTCTGGCGAGTATGTGCCAAAAACTGCTTTCAGCTAACCAAAAAGACGCTCAGGTTTCAGTTGCACAAGATCTCCATAAACCAGACAGCGATCGCGTGGTAGAGGTGAGGGGAGGAGTTGAAGAAGGCAGAGGGACTAAGAGGAGAAAGAAATCAGAAGGACCAAATAATGAGAGGGAGGGATCACAGAATGTGAGGGAGGGAGAGAAAGAAAAAACAAGGTAGAAGGGAGGTGAGAAAACAAAAGAAACTGAGAGATAAAAGGGAGGGGGAAAGGGATTAAGGAATACGAGAGAGGGAACCTTGATTTATCTATGCAGCCTTACGTACAATTTGGTGTTTACAATATATATGTGTGTGTGTGTGTGTGTGTGTGTGTGTGAATGCGTATGTATATATATATCTATATATATGTAAGTGTGTATATATATATATATATATATATGTATATCTATATATATATATATATACACACTTACATATATATATATATATGTGTGTGTGTGTGTGAATATGTATATCTCTATATATATGTATGTATATATATATATATATATATATATATATATATTATAGTATATTATATATATATAATTATTTTTTTTATTCTATCGCAATTTGATTTGTTTATATATATATATATATATATATATATATGAACCAAATTACTATCACAAGGCATTGGTTAACCCTGGCCAATAGCAGAAGCAACTTACCCAAAAGTGCCACGCTGTAGAATGATACTGAGATCACAGTTTTGAAACAAACATCCTAATGACATACATATATAATTAAAATGGACAAATTCTCCAAGTTCCAAGCGCAGAGCATGTAATTAGAAAGCGGAATCCGTTATACACACGAGTTCCTATAGCTCTTTGGCACAGAAAGGATATAAACGTAGACACGACCTTTTGGCCAAGGCATTCCACTGGGACATATTACGGTAAATTAGGATTTAAAGTAGGAAGAAAATGGAAGAAACACCAACCTGAAAATGTAATAAATAGAGAACCATCAGTATAAGGTGCATGGGATGTCAATGACTTGACTGATCTCGAACGTCATGCAAGACGATCAGATATTATCATTTTGAGGCAAGGATATAAAGAGTGCATCATCATAGATGTGGAAATATCAGCGAGCATGAATGTGGCAGTCAAATATCTGGAGAAAATAGAGTTTGGCTTTGGAAATGCGAAGACTGCGGAGAGTTTCTACAAAAGTAATTGCAGTTGTGAGGGGTGCCCCAAGTACCGTCATTAACGGTCCCTTTATTGAGATGTTTATGACGACAAGAGTTGTATTGATTCAGAACTCTGGTGTATTCGGAAGAATAAGGATTTTAAGAAAGGTCCTCCATATCATAGGATATTGGTTCCAATGTAACACATTCATGCACATCACGAATAATAACTATAGTAATGATTGGTTTCTCCCGTCGAAGATGGTGGATGAGTGTTCAGCTTCTTCACCGAAATTATTCGCTTATAGTGATCAAATTAATGTGTTGTACATTAGCTCACTCTCTCCATAAAATCGAAGTTGCCTGAAAAGGTGAATAAGTAACGTGAGATGAAGTGTTTTTTTTTCCCCAAGAACACAACGCACCATCCGATCTAAGTATTGAAAAAACGACCTCGCAATCATGAATACGACAACCTAAATACCAAATTAAAAACAACGACAGCAATAATGGTTAAACTTTGAAATCGACTTTGAAAGGCAATTTTGTAAGTCAGTAGCATCGAACACTGTACATTACAAGTACTGTTATCAGCACCAAGACGAAGATCTTGGCAGGGTTTTCACTCTAAGTGCAAAAAACCAGAAGAATTGCAGTCAAGCATCTGTTTGATGTATTTAGGATGTTGCCAACTGACTGCCATACGTCGTTCAGAGTTTGTCCCAGAACCAGTAATATTAGCGTGGTGGGGTGGGGGATTGGTCGATTACATCCAAACCCAGTACTTGACTGGCACTTTGTTTTGGTGGCTCCAAAAGGATGAAAGGTAAGACGATGCCACGGTGGGGTTTGTGAACGCGGAACATAAGGAGTCAACAGAAATGCCACTAAACATTTTACCAAAGTTCTAATGATTCTACCAGCTTGAATGATAACAACAACAACAACAATCATTCTGAAGCACTGAGATTAGGTGAAGCAGCCAGATTATAATCTGAAGCATCAAGTAATAGCTGATGGTTGAGTTATTATATATAAGAGGATATTTCATAATAAATACCAGCACTATGCAGTAAGTGAAGACTAAAATCAATAGAATCGGAAATGAAAGCTGGCTCAAAGAACTGATTAAGATTCGGAACATGAGATCCTGTTCATCAGGAAATTATCTTTAATGGGGATATTTTCATCAAAGAGCGATACGAATGAGGAAGATTATGGAAAAGACGTATAGGTTTGATAAAATAGCCATCAATAAGGTTAATTCCTCTGCAGTCCGATATATAATTCATAGAAGGCTATGAATTTCAAGAATTCGTTCATTTGAAAAGCTGTTAAATTCTATGATTTCTCCGACATAATCAACAACGTCAATTGGATGCTTAAAGTGTTTAAAGAATCCGTGCATTCATTGGTTTTAAAGGATTGGATATTTCTGCCTAAAAAAAGGTACATTAACAGAAGGAAACATAAAATAAATTAGGAAGCAACCTTCACAGATAATGAATGAGGAATATTAATATTGTGTGTGTGCTTGTTTTTTTGTTTTTATATTAGTTTCAGTCATTAGATAATAGTTTCTCCCCGAGCCGTGAAGACTTGTAGGATATGTTTCCATGCTTCTGTGGCATATATATATATATATATTCTCCACTGGACGGGACGCAGGATTACTCACTTTCGCTAGTTGAGTGGATGGAAGTAACATGAAATGAAGTGTTTTGCATAGATATGTATACAGATGCACATATACGTATATACATACATATATATATATATATATATATATATAATATATATATATATATAATATATATATATATATGCATATATGTGCACATATAACTATAGAATCCACTTTAGTGATTCTGTTGAACTGTGATGTTTTGAGCATTTATTTTAGCATTTATTGATTTCAAACAATTGAATCTTCTCTGCATTCTTTCAATGGTGCAATGGTTGGTGATGTAGGGAGATGGAGGGTGTTGGGTAGATCTTAAAATCTAATATCATTACCGCCTTATATTTCAGAGATTTCTCTAAATATAGTCCCACAAAATACTTGGTCACAACTGCAGTTGGATTTATGGAAGATGAAGTATGTTTTCTATCAACTTTTAATGAATGTGTCAAGCAATTTCCGTTGTTGATAACATTTTACATGGCGGCCATTGTGAAGAAACAGGTGGTGGTAGTGGTAGTGGTGGTGGGGGGAAGGGGTGACTGTGGGGTTTTATAAATGAACGGAAGGGAAAAGTGAAGAAAGGAAACTTATTTCTTGAATGAAGAACTAATTCAGTTAACGTTAATGGTGAGTCAGGGATAAGGTTTAAATCTGTGTTTGTATGATTATGGCTGGCACAAACTTGGCAGTGAGTATGCAGATATATTTCTCTTTCTCTCGCTCTGTCTCTCTGTCTCTCTCTCTCTCTCTCTCTCTCTCTCTCTTTCTCTCATTCTCATTGTATATGTTATTATTATTAATATTATTATTATTATTATTATTATTATTATTATTATTATTATTATTATTATTATTATTATTATTATTTATCATTGTTTGACTTATGCTTTGCATTTGTACAAGTTGGCTCCAAGCTTCACCCAGAGACCTCAAGAGAGACAACACATTAGAAGTTCCTGTTGGTTTTATGCCTAGGGTGTCATATATTTGGCTTTGCACAAAATATTGTTCAAGAATAAGTTTAAGAAAAAGATAAGAAAATTATTATAAATTTATTTTAAAATTTGAGATTACATAGACTGTATTCTACGTAGGATATGGGGAGTTCCCATGGGCACTATTTTTTTGAATTTGTGCCATTCTTGGATTTCCTGGTATCTGAGCTAGGTAGCAGTCAGCCCCTTTTGCTATCATTCCTAGGGTACCTATGACAACAGGTATTGTTTTACTTTTGAGGTTCCACATCTTGCCAATTTCTATTTCAAGATCTTTACATTTGCTCAGTTTTTGGTAGGTGTTGACAGATGCATTTATGTCGATTGGGAGGCATGATTTTTGTCTGTCTGAAGTCATTCAATGTAATGTTTGGCCTATTCGCATCTATCTTTCTGTCACTTTGAACGGTGAAGTTCCAGAGGAGTGAGATGTGATCATTTTCAAGCACTGGAGACAGTTTGTGTTCCCATCAGTTTTTATCAGAGGTCAGGTCCAAATCTTTGCAAATTACCCAGTGAATATACTGTGTCACTCTTTCATAGCTGTTGGAATACTCCGTAGGCGAGGGAAGACTGCACATGGAGACATGATCGATGGTTTCATATTGTTGTTTAGATACACGACATGTTGGGCAGCTGCCGTTCTTTAATATGTTGGTCTGGTAGTTTCTTGTAGGTAGGCATTGGTCTAGTTCTGCTATGATAAACCCTTCTGTTTCTGATTTTAAGTCAGAGGCCATTGATGGGTCAGGGCTTTGTCAACATCTGCTTTATTCGGTCTCTTTGGGTATTTACAATTGAGAGGCTTTTCTTCAGAGTATCTAAGGCAACAGTTTAGCATGGGTCTTCATACGCTTAGCTTTTTCTGTGCTTGTTTCCAGTATGTCTAATTCTGGAATTTGCTGTTTTTGGAATTCACTTAGATAATTCTAATAAACAGATAGCAATTTATTATTATTATTATTATTGTTGTTATTGTTGTTGTTGTTGGTGGTGGTGGTGCTGCTGCTGTCGGCGAGTTAAGACGTGTTTTCAGCGCTCCGTAAATTTGGATTTTCTTGTGTCTTTTTTTAAAGTTTTATTTGACTGTTTTGTTTTCCGAACCCCTTTTAGGGTGCAGAAGGGATTCGTTTGTTGAAATTTCTCTCTTTTAGGGGCGAATTTTGGACTTGTTGTCCATTAAAAATATCTTTGTTTCTTCGTCTTACGAAAAAAAAGCATGGCTTCCTCTATCGAGGGTAGTGGCAGTGGCTGTTCTAACAGCCAGTACAGCCAAGATTTCCCACCTCTGAACAGCACAAGTAGCTGTACGAACATCACTCATAACACCTGCACCACGACTGATACAGAAAAAGAAAGAAAGAAAAGTCAAGTAGACGCCGCCATCGCCACCACCGACATGAACAAGTCAAGTAACGACAAGCAAAATAAAGAAGAAAATTAACAGCACGAGCGAAAAAGACAAATCAAGCAGACACGGTTTCGCTTCCGCACCGAAACAAACGCGAAAGAAAGATTAAACCTAATATTAGAGAATTTTAAAAATTCAAAGGAGCTGTTAGGGAAACAAGGCAATGATGTCTCACTAAATACTTGAAAAGAAATGGACACAAACCGTAAAACAATTACATACAAATGTCTAAACAAGAAAAAAAGGCTTTGGAAAGAGCAACACAAAAACGGTTGGATTTAATACTGAAACCGATATTGAAAAATCAAAACTTATGTGATACGGGAAAATGATTTGGTACTGTGGAAGTGCGCTTCGCAACGGAGGAAGAAACAAGAAAATATTCCACAACGCCATTAATATCGGAGGACGTTGATACTCCTGCCGACATATATCTTGGTCGGCGCGTCCTAAAAATTATAATTGCGGAGGTGTCCCCTAAAATAAATATATGCTGGCTAGTGGCGGCTGTCATCTATGATGTAGAGAGCACCGCCAGTATACTGGAGGTGCATAAATTGCACCAACAAAATTGAACGAGTCAGGGATTGGAGCTTCTTGTTCAAATTGAATAGGGGGCTTTAAATTCTATCCCTGACGCTATAATTTTACCAGACGGCACGAGACTGGAAGTGACCGTGGAGGGCAAACGAACGAGGTGTTACTTTTATGGGAGCGACCAGCACCTTCAGGTAAACAGCCCCACACACAAAGAGATGCGTCGAGAGCTGCAAGTGACAGCAGAAGCGGGGGCACCTCCAGTGCAGCAGCAGCA
>NC_043001.1:3363246-3440746 GCF_006345805.1 Octopus sinensis | reverse complement strand
GTGGCATTATAAGATACTGAAGCTTAGTAAAGAATAAATATTCTTTTAGAAAATACTGGATTCACAAAAAATAAATGTTTTTCCATGGTGTGCCCTGAAATTAACCTCCAGAAATGGTTGAAACAAGATGTGAGGTCAGCTTATTATAAGAGCGAGCTGTCAACCCTTTGCTTTTTGTGCTAACATTGCCATCAGCATACTGTCCTTATTCTAAGGTCTTTCTTAAACAAATATTTAATACCTCGCTGTTATCACAACAGCAAGACACAAAGTGCCGGTGTGGCTCTGTGGTAAGAAGCTTGCTTCTCAACCATATGGTTCTCGGCTCAGTGCCACTGCATGGTACCTAAGGGAAGTGTCTTCTGCTATAGCCTCGGGTTGGCCAATGTCTTTTTAGTCGATTTGGTAGAAGGAAACTGATAAAAGCTTGTCATATATATATATATGCATAAATATATATATATAGAGAGAGGGGGAAGATGGGGAGAGATAGGATAGACAGACAGAGAGATAGAGAGATCTGGAAATGAATAACCTCGTTTTGATGAAAATGAAGCATACTAACACCGATCACGTGATGTCTACTAAAAGAATACACTCAAACACAAACACACACACACACACTCCTTTTTATGATATGGAAAGTTGTCAGCCTGCTCTCGGTTTCCCTTAAGTGACTGTCCACAGTCAAAAAAAGGGCTTACTTTGATGAAAACCTCAGTGCAGATTGCTATCGTCTTATATGATTTTTCCCCTCGTCAGTCAACCCAACATAATGATTTCTATATCAGACAATGTTAAAAATATGTAAACTATAACTTGATATAACCTGCAACTCATATATTACCATGTGTCTCTGTGTATGTGTGTGTGTGTGGTGTGTGTGTGTGTGTGTGTGTGCGTGTGCGTGCGTGTTTAAGGACAGATATGAGCACCTTTGCTATGTGAGCAGTAAAGTCGATGAAATAACCTTTCCCAATAATTTACAACACGGACACAAAAGACAATTAATGACATGAAGAAAGCAGATATGATTATCAAGGAATACAGGACGTGCCAATTAACAGATAGCGCCATTACTTTGGAACACAATTCCTCAACAAAGGAGATTCCGCAAATTAGTTAAAGTACATTCCGCTGAAAATATATAAATTTCTTCAACTCTGGCCGCCCGAAACCACTAACGAGAGAAGTAATCAATGCAATAACATTTTTCAAAAAGTTTAGCTGATTATTTTTGCTTCTTTCATATTGCCTCTCGTTCAGAAAATATTTGGCGAAATTAATCATACAAAATACAGAATATTGTCCTTGGGTGACCGATGTCCATGGGCAAGGTCTAATGAAAGTTTCCACTTTCTCTCGGTGTTTTCTAGTAAGAGTCTATTACATTTCTCTTCGCATAAAGCTGTCCCTTCGTCGTCAACAACTTTGCGAGATGCATAACGATATGGCTAGCATTAATGGCGAACCTAAAGGCATCCAATAACTCTGTAAAGTGGTTGGAGTTAGGAAGGGTATCCAGTTGTAGAAACCAGTCCAAAGTATACGTTGGAGCATGAAGAAGTCCTTGGAGTCCATTGGATTCTGTCCCAACAATGGCAGGAAGGAACGGAGGTGGTGATTTGTCTATATTTGTGTCGTGTAGTTTTTAGGACTTGCAGCACATAAATATTAAATAACATTTGTACAAATATATGCGGGTCTCAACAAGATTATTTTAAGAAGATCGATAATTAATCATTCACTAAAAACTCTCTTACTCTTTCCATGGTACTGATGTTTATCTAAGGAAAAAGGCCAATGTATTAGGTTGATATAAATTCGACCATTCTTATCAAATGTATTTCTATTAGGACAAATACAGTAACGCAACTTGCTTGGTTCCCTAACAAATCCCCCGACCCCATTTCCCTAGATTATTACATTTTAGTGCGCCCACAAAAAATGTGAAATGCAAATTTAACCTTTGTGGGATTAAATTTAGAGTTCAGATTATCCAAACAGCTGCCATGAAACTTTCTTAGCCAAGGTTGTAATAATTCTATCAATTCAACACATTTCTATTCTGTAATTGTTTCCCATTTCATAAGTTTCCAAACAATATCATTTTCATTGGTTTGATATATAGACATCGTGGATGCAGAGCATTGACGAAATATTCGCCTTGCTCTACATGGAAAATACTTTCTGTATTTGTTTAAAATTATTATTGTGGTTTAAAAATCTTATTGCTATCATAATATGCATTTATATGTTTAAAATTGTTATTGCTAAAGCATTAATATTATTATTGGAATCATTCATATATTTGTAAAACCGAAAGGAAAACTATAAAGTTGGCAAAAGTGATAATGGTGCGTTATATGCCTCCATCACCCTATATAATATTTCCTTTAATCCTTGTTAAAACGAGAGAGAGTGAGAGTGTTATCCAAATAAAAATTCAACTAAAAGAGACTTTATCATAATTGAATAAAAGTTTCTATTTCTTTGGTATTTTCTCTTTGTTATATCTGCCCGTTACTTGCAACACAAAGTGATACGTGCTTATCGTTATATTTTTGTCTTGCCCTTTGTAATTAGATGATGACGCAGGAAGTAATGAATAAAAACGATGAATTTAAAGTGGTTTTATTACATCATTCAGTAACATATTGGTGTCCACAAATACATAAGAGACGCTGGTTATAGCTGATCACTTATTTACAGCTTTGTATGAGTCGCTGTTTTTAAAATATAAATGGAATTTTTACATCAGACATTATGTTCAAAAGCCATAAGTATGTTACACTCCTTCCTGTAGTTTTCTATGAGTGTGTGTGCATGAATGTGAGTGTATATATACAATATATATATATATATATATATATTTATGTGTGTGTGTGCGTATATGTGTGTGTATGTATGTATGTATATATGTATATATATACACAAACGCACATGTATATATATATGTGCGTGTGTGTGTGTGTGTATATCTATACCTGCATGCATCTGTGGGTGTATCAACATAAAGGTAAATGATAGATGCCGGAAAATCTCCAAAACCAGAAATCCTTAATTAAGTATAATCTTTGCATAATTAATCTAACAATGAAGACAATCGTGTAATATCAATCTTTACGAATAACAAAACTACCATTTTCCATAAAAACTTATGGAATGAACGACAACTCTGAAGAAAGCAACCCAAATACAAAAGATTCACAGCCAACAAACATATGAAACGTATTCCCATCATCAGCTGCCTAACGAATATCACTATGGTTTTGACACATGGCAAGCACCATTCAATCAAGGAGTGTTCACAGCGATAAAATCGAAAGACTGCCCAAATATTAACAGAGATGTAACATGAGTGAAAGATTAAAGTAATATTTCCATTACGTCTGAACAACTGTTTATACGACAAAGACGAACATTAATTACAAAAATATGGTTCGAAACTTATCGCTACACATCTTAGAAATTAAAAATAAAATTACTATCTCAAAAACAATTAAACAAAATAGGAGAAAACTAAAGGTAACGGGCACACTTAACTGAATCACCAACACATAACATAGAAAATAATTATGACCTATAACTACAAACATAAAAATTAATCAATGATCAAAGACCAATAGACATGTCGCTCAAACACTCTATAAAACATTTCAAACAAGAAAACATACTTCAAACACTTCCAATCAAATGCATAGAAACAATATGGATCCTAATCCTGCGACTACAATCTTCTAGAATAAACTAGCATACATCCAAGTCTATCTATCTATCTATCTATCTCTCTCTGTATATATAAATATGTGTGTGTGTATGTATGTATGTATATATATATATATAATATATATATATATATTATATATATATATATATATATATATATATATATACATACATATATATATATTTATATTTATACATACATATATATATTTATATTATATATATATATATATATATATATATATATATATAGAGAGAGAGAGAGAGATATAGATGTATGTATATGTATATATATATATATATATATATATATATATATATATATATATATATATATATATATATATATATCGTCTCTGACTAAAAGAAACAACCAGAAATCTTGTATGCTGTATCACCATCCACGCTGTGAAAACCTGTAATTAGTACAGCGATATTCAATTTTACAGAACTCTTATTATTAAGGAATTCCAAAAAGACAACCAACATACTTCCCTGTCCAACGTCTCCAACATTAACAGTCAGGGCAAAAGAAATGATATTGCTAACATACTAATGATCACAAACAGAATGGAGACTTATGTGTTTAAAAGACCGGGCATAAATTTTTAAAGATCATAAGTTCATTTTTGTGACTTACACATCCGTTAGGTTAATTTGCTCATCAAAGCCCGGCATAATTAGAAGAAATAAGTTAATTATTGATCAATATATACTGGTGTTTAGGAAGAAAACAGAATGGAGTTTGTGGTCTAATTCCTTCCAAGTTGTAGATTGGTTTAAAGCAATTAATAAGACATTTACTAAATTTATTTACTACTAATTTATTTATATCATACTCCTCTATTTACCTTATCCTCCTCAACAAGGACGTTATCTTCGCTGACAAATAACCACAAACCTCTATACACCATATATATATATATATAATACTGCCAGCTAGAAAAATTACTATAGAATTTGAAGGAAGATATTCTGCTAAGCTAAGCGAACCTAATAATTTTGTCGTAACCATTGATCCTAGTCACATATCAAGTTACTAATGTCTTGAGAATTTATAGATTAGATTGCATAAACAAAGAATTCCTGGGGACAGAGGAGATTTTTTTATAGAGACGACTGCTTTGGATAGGGTTGGAAACTGAAACTGTCTTCCCTATTCCAAAGGTAATTAATGGAATTGCACCTAAGGACGGTAGAAATGTACACTAGGGCTAGGTACAACGCAGTTAGTAGATTAGGTGATAATTATATCACAGCTAAAGAAATGCACGGTGCAATATGGCGGTGCGAATTCAGTTGAAACAATCAGAACTGATCTGGATTTTTACGGAATGGATAGTCCGTGCACTCTAGTAGTAGTAGTAGTAGTAGTAGTAGTAGTAGTAGTAGTAGTAGCAGCAGCAGCAGTAGCAGTGGTAGTAGTAGTAGCAGCAGCAGCGGCGGCAGTAGTAGTAGTAGTAGTAGTATAGTAGTAGTAGTAGTAGTAGTAGCAGCAGTAGCAGCAGCAGCAGCAGCAGTAGTAGTAGTAGTAGTAATGCTAACTGTGGCAACAAATCTAAGAAGAGTAGTGCAGGTAGGAATACCTGGTATAAGGATCAGGTAATCACAAACGGCACAGGTAAATTCTTCAGACAAGTTTATCCCTTTGATGCATTAGTAGCAAAATTTTCTACAGGTAATCTCAAAAATGTGCTTACTCGACCTCATTTAATGCAGCTGATATCATAGCAGGCGACAGCACGCGAAAATTGAACGCCTTCGAAGCAAAAAAAGCAACTAGCGCTCATTATGAACCAATAAAAAAATATTTAGGTCTATGTTTAATGAAACAAATATATCCAATCAGTAGAGAGTGAGTGTTAGTATCTAGAATGTATCGAGTCAATATACAGGGGTTATTAATCTCCCAATAATTTCATATAGAGAATAATTGTAACGCTAATACAATAAAGGGTATCTTAAATAACTATAGTTATTGGGGACCAACAATTTCCTCTTGGACAACCAATATCTAAAGAAAAATATAGTTTATAAATGTTCTGAAAATACACGTGGGGAAGCATATTATTACATATGGGCTAGAGCTTTAAAATTCATATTCAGATTACATAACCCCACTTCGTCCTTTAAATATGAACGATAAAAAGTGTTACGTATTTAACAAATTTATACGGAGACTGGAGGGGAAAGAACTTAAATACTCTCTTGCGAGGTCAATGATAGGAGGCGTTCCTCTGCATAGTGGAGAAAACTTACGGTGTTTTTTGTGACTAGAGGAAACACTTGAACTTCATAAATGTAACTCCAGTTTAAGAAATAAGGGTAATGAACTTCCTATTAGATGCTCACATTTATAGAGTAGAAGATTCTTAAATGTTCTAAAGAACTTAAGTGATTGGTTTACCCCAGGGCAAACCGATAATTTCTTTAACTGAATTACGTTACTTTAATTCTTCTGTTTCCTATGAACAAAATTGCTTGGAATCCTGTCCTAACAAACCTGAATCAAGATTGATTAATTCGATACTTGAATCATATTCTAAAATACCTCTTCCACATTTTTTTACCTACTTATTAGCTTCCAAGTGCTCCGTTTGTAGCCGTATAGAACCCTGATTTCGAATCGTCGTCTTATATTTCTCACTTTTAATGTGATGTGTCTTTTTCTAGAATATATGGCGTTTATCAAAATTCTTTCTAACTTAATTTGAGTTTTTCCTCTATAGATTTTCTTTAATGTAATTTAACGTTCACAAAACTGAATTTCTCTATACATACAAAGAAACGATAGTTTTACTGTACATTTTTATTACAGTCCTTAAAAATTTGGGTTATCATAACGCCCACTTCAGCATACAGTGTACTTATTAAAACCAGTAAAGACACGACTATCTCTGACACCCTGCTACGTACTCTCTTTACTTACGGTGACTAGATTATTCCATTCGTCACGTGGAAGGGGTGTACCATTATTAGTAATTCCCCACAACATCTTCCCATTTAGGTTTTTCACAGGAAATGCCATTTTATTTAGCGATAATATTTTTATTCACCCCACTTCATTTTTTTGAGTTTTAATTTTCGTATAATTTAATATTTGTTGTGCTTGGCATCTATTTTCAGGAACTCTGTGTTTTCTTTTCCTCTCATTTGCACGCCTGGGTTCAATCCCCTGCAGTGGCATTGGTCCTCGAAACGTATCGTGCAACTATTCCATCGGTTCCTCCAACTTCTTTGGTTCGCTTTCCACGAATTTCTTTTCTCTTGGTTCCTGTGTCTCTTTTGTATGTCTATTCTACTTGATACGCAATACATCATTTTACCTGTGCATTTGGCAATTACGCCATCTTCCCAACTCTTCCATTACTGGCTGCATCTTCAGGTGAACCACATATGCCAACATAACAAAGTAACTCCGAGTTCCCGGGGATACCTGTCGGCCTTTTGTGTTTGTCTTATATATAAGTTTGTTCTTTTGATACACACACACATACACACACACACACACCACACACACACACACACATATATATATATATATATATATATATATATATATATATATATATATATATATATATATATCGAAAGAATGTGTTATAATACTATTCCACAGTCATACCAACCATCCAAAATACCTCCATCATCAGCTGCCCTACGGATAGCCTTATGGTTTCGGCACCTCGGCAGTACCATTCAATCCGGCGGTGTCAACAACACTAAAAAAAGTGTTGTTAGGGAACAAACAAACCAAAGAAACCACAACTTTCAAACACATTTACCCAATGTACATCCGTATCGATAAATGAATTCTATACGTAAATTACAACCACTCCTAAATACATAAAAAACGGGAAAGAAAGACAGCAGGAAAAAACAGCAACGCGAGGATGTGGTGCATGCAAAGTATTAATTAGACGCTTAGAGAAGGAAAGAAAGAGTGGTTGTTTTACGTTTCGAGCATAGCACTTCTTCAGAAACAGGAGACATAGGAAAGTCCAAAAGAAATGGAAAAACGAGTGAAAAAATCGCCAACAGTCCACGTGTAGTTACATCTTGGATATATATAAATATAGGTATAAGTAAGTATGTAGGTAGGTATTTCGCTGCCAAGTCCTGCTTAGGTCTCCTTGAAATTTCATCTTCCCTCGTTTGGAATCCTTACTCATTCTCTCCATGTTTACCCTCATAATCTGCATTCGTCCTCAATCCCTCCTACACGACCCACCTTCCAACACTCTCCTTCCCTTTATCAACAGCGCCAAAATCTAATCCCCTCCCGTTTCTTCTTTCCTGTTACACGTACGCATTCAATGTTACTACACCATTACCTCCCTCAACGCTCACAACTATTGATTTGTTCGACTCGTTTTTAGACTCACTCGTCACCTACCTAATGTCATCACGATTTTCTCTTTTATGCTCCATCTTTTATAGGGATCATATTAAGCCTTTAGTCTTATTTATTTAAAGGTGATATCACTGGCGCCGGAGCTAACAAATAAAAAAAGCACCCAGTACCCTCTGTAAAATGGTTAGCTTTAGGAAGGTTTTCTAGCGATGGAAACATCACAAAGCAGACATCAGAATCTGATGAATTTTCAACACGCCCGATCTTAATGAACTTTGCAAATCAGGCAAATAAATAAAACAGACATTAAACATTGTTGTTGTTGGTGATGATAATGATGATGATGATGTATATATATATATATATGTATATATTCGTATATAGAGAATCACCCCCACGACACATACACACATATGTACAGATTCCTTATGCATACACACACACCAGTACACAGAAAGACACTCTCACATATACATTATATATATACATTTGAGCGTGTATATATACATATATATATATGTGTGATATATATATATATATATATATATATATATATATATATATATATATCTGAGCACGCATGCACACATACACACATGTGTGTGTATGCATACATATAACCAATAAGTACCCACGATTTGGTTGAATGAGCAATTTTTATGAGCCACCGCTAAATAGAAAACAACCAATAAAATAAGCAAAGCTGAAGAGGAAGACATCTGAGAACGAGAATATAATAAGTATATTTAATATAGGTAATAGCTTCCCTATGCTATATTCGTTGCTTTTATATCTGTATTGTTGGTAGATGTTTCAAATATACCCTTCGGGTGAACAAATGTACGAGCAAAGTGATTCTATGGAAAATAAACTGATATGGGAAATTATAATATAATGTAATAACTATGTCTGTCTGATAAGGGAAATTATTATATAATAGCTAAACCGGGTTATAGTTAAACTGTGAAATATAGTTAAACTGTGAAATAGTTTCTACATGTACTTGCATTGGCCATGTCAGTACATAATTTCACCTTAATGCCACAGGAAATATTTCCGATGTGAATAATATTGTCGCAGACATACAGCTGCAAATTTCATGCTATAGAGGCAACTTAACTTATCGAGATTCTTATTTGAAATGTTTAAAGATATGTGGAAAATACAAAAAATACAGTATTTGATAAAATTCTTTGTCAGCTTACACATACATGTAATAATTTAGTACTGAATATCCGCATCATTTTCTCTAATACAATATACACACACAAAACACGCCCACACACACATACATCCATGTTCATGTAAGTGTTTATATATCTATATAGCTGTGTGTCTATCTATCTATCTATCTATCTGCTTCTCTATCGATCTATTTTTCGATCTGTATGTTTGTCTTTCTACCTCTCTCTGTACTTGTGTGTGAGTTTGTATGTGTGCAAGAAGATAGAATATATTCACAAGAGTAAAAGTACAAAGAACTGAAGTTGAAAATGCACTCGGGTTCTTTAAGATTTACATTGATACATTTGGCTTCACAATTACATAATTTTCAAAAGTAGTATGAGATAGAGGAACATGAAGCCATGCCATAACTGTCTCATTTTTAAGTAGAGTTTGAAATTTGCAATCATTAAAGCACAGTTTGTTTGGTTCAAAATAGTCATGAGGTCAGGCGAAAGTAAGTTTATTCCTGTGAATGTGTCATAAACCAGGGTGAATAGCAGATTTTCAGAATAGCAAAACATAGAAAAATAGATTACTTGCCTGTGTTCGAATGACATTGTTATATATTTGTATGGATGTGCATCGTCAATATGTTTGCTCGTAAGAAAAATAGTGCAACGTTGGTGATTACGTTATTGGTCAATGCTTCTTCTCGAGAGGTTGTTATAAATTATAAATTTTGCAGCCATGGGTTGTACTTTTCAATAGTTTTTCTTCATTTGTCTTTGATCTCTGTTTCTGCCAGGAGAGAGTTAAAGTGAGAATTCTTGAACTTGAAGGGTTTGTTTATTGCACATAGCACCATTTAGTGAATGGAATCTATCTCGCATTGGAGTTTTGCATTTTCTAACGATGCCTAGTCACTATGTTTCTCAAGAAAAGTTGCTTTTCTCTTACCTAATCTTCATAGCATACATTACATTTAATCTTATCAACTGAAATTTTAACGGAATGCAAAGTGATTTATTTCATGTCTTGTAAAATATATCCTGAATTAAATTTTTACAAGATGCCTTCTTTAAGACTGACGCAGATTCTCCAGTGAAAGCCATTGTAGTGGTCTACGTAGCTAAATAGTTGAATGATCTTCCTTGCAAGAAAGAATATATAGTAACTTCCCTTTACTAAGTTTCTCTAAGCAACTGTGTCATGAGACGTGATTCTTAATTATTCAAGAAGCTTAGCGCTTCTCTTGGACGTTTCTAGAGTGTCTAGCTTTCCATTAATAAAAAAAACAGCTTGCTAACCCGTCTCTTCGCTTCTTAGTCGACTAGACTTAGAGCCATTCACATCATTTCTATGTTCGTCTATTTCTCTACACCACATGACTGAAAACCACCACTTAGCTGTTAGTTCTACATTTCTGAACTTCCTTGCATAGATTACTTCATTCAGCTAAATTCTATGTTTTGATTATCATCATCGACCAGGAAATAAAATATATTTTTATGTAGTAAATATATAGTTCTTAAAATTATTCTTCATCCCTATATGAACTCTTGCAATAATATACACGCAGCCATATCAGCACCTGGAACTGAATATATATTCCCAGTACACCTTCATACATTTGGATATCGGTATTGTGTTTTTAGGGAAGAATTTAACACGGGTAATTTTTGTTAAGGATTATTGCTCTTTTTTTCAATTCCTTACTTTGTGTATTTTGTATGCGTTTTTGACTCTTAAGTTTTGCTTCAATAATAGGAAGTTTTCATGAGAAATGTCTGCTCCTGAATTTCTTTGGTTGTTTCATTATAATAATGGACATGTCTGGATTGGTTTTGTCCTTCATAGTTCTTGATGTTCATTCTTTCATGAATCAGATAAAATTTGTTAAGATAGATTTTCTTCAGTTTGATGCACTTTCTGTTGCCAATCGTCACCTACTTCCCAGTGAGGTAATTCTTTGGCACATCCAAATCCATTATCAATAAATTTTGTTTGGATACTGTTTCCAAATAGCAATCGTCTCATTTCTTGGAGTTTTGTTTCCAAATTTCAAAATTCAAAGCAATTGATTGTATTCTTCGGAGTCGATTAAACAGTAAGTTTGTCTTGGATGACTGGAAGCAAATACCACACGTTGTTCAGTTTGTCAATTTGTATTGGATATCAGTTTCGATGTTTGTCTGATAATGATAATTAAAATCACCTGGAATATTTTAAGTAAATACTATCGTAAGATTTATTGTTGTTTATAATTAGGGTCTTGAAATCAATAAGTTGGTTAAATATTTGGCTCCAGATGATAAGGCACCAATCTAAATAACGCTTCTAGTTATCTAACAAGTCTTTATGTGGATGCTCGTGGCTTCGTGGTTACGGTGTCGCCCTTCTGATCGTAATATTCTGGTTCTGATTCCCAAACCAGGTAATTCATGGTGTTCTGGCACAAAACACTTCGTTTCACTGAGTTTCGGTCCACCCACCTGGTGAAAATGAGTAATCATCTGCCTGGGATACATTTCTGAAAGAATTGATGCTTTATCATAGATGACATCGTCCTTATATATGATTATCCAGGTATTCCATAAGCAAATTACAGATCCCACACAGAGGTACACATATGAGCATGCATACATACACACACGTCTACATAGATATATGCATTCACACACAGGTACACACACACACATACATATAAGTATGTATATATATATATTGGTAAAAACGGTAAGACAACAAAAGAAAGAAAGAGGCCTTGATATTATGTAAATAGAGGAATTTATCTGTAAATGTAATATGTGACAATTATTCGGTAGCCATGATAAAACTGAAGAGATGGTGGCGTGGATTTCCACCTCGGCATCCGAAACTCAGAGTTTTATCATGGCTACCGAATAATTGTCACATATAATATATATATATATATATGAGTGTGTGTGTTGTTTGTACGTATGTATGTATGTAAATATGTATGCGTATGTGTTGCCTATATTTGTGTGTATATCTATATAGAACATAATACAGGTGCAGGCGTTTCTGTGTGTTTAGGCAACAAAATGGGTAAGTGTCTTCTTTATGGCTCCAGAATAACCAAAGATGAGTGGATTTGGTAGACGGAAGCTGAATGAAGTATGTCAAGTGTATATGTGTATGTGTGTGTGGGTATAAATAGATACACATGTATGTGTGCATTTCCTTCTTTTGATTTATATGTATTTTTTTGCATTACAACTCACCACGAGGGGATAGTCGAAATTCGTCCCTTTGTGTTACTATATATATATATCCACACCGCACACACTAGCACTGACCACTTCCCAGCACCCACACCATCATCCACACACCTACACATGCACACACCTACACATGCACACACCTACACATCAAGGTCACCAGCCCCTATCCACACGCACATACACGCTCTCACATACATTCGCACGTGCACCTTCGTTTTGGGATCACAGCTATTTTTTTATCTCCCCTTCTTCCTAGCTCTCCTGTCTGACCACTTCTGTCCGGCATTTACCATGATTGATCGCAAGCCCCTAAGCTTATTTTTATTTTCTCTCTGTGTGTATTTCTGTGTTCCTATCAATTGAAGGGCGTAGGCTCAAAACGTAAAAGACTTTCTCACTTCGCGAGCGTTAAATTAATACATCTGTTTGTTGTTTACACACCTATTTTCGTCTTTTTTTTTTGTAAATTCCAATTATATACATACATACATATATATTTTTTTCTCTCCTTGTTTCTTTCTGTGTTCCTTTCTGTGGAAGAACGTAGGCTCGAAACGTAAAAGACTCTTTCAATTCCTGAGTGTTATACTAATACATCTGTTTATTTTCTACACCACCAGTCTTCGTCTTTTGTTTTTTTTTCGTCAATTCTCCCCCCATACATATCTATCTATCTATCTATCTATCAATCTATCTATCTATCTATCTATCTATCTATCTATCTATCTATATATATATATATATATATATATATATATATATATATATATATAGAGAGAGAGAGAGAGAGAGAGAGAGATGTCTATACACATACGCGCGCACACTCAACCATCTAGCCCATATCAATGCCTGTGACTGACTGCATAAATGCAATTTCTCCAGATTAAACCGATCACCTGCCAGCTTGTACCACCTGTCACTGTGAATGGATGGACGCTCCATGTTCCCACTTGATAGTCTCCTTCTGTTAGCTGCAATAATAATATTGATAAATAATAATGGTTTTCTAATTCTGGCACAAGGCCAGCAATTTTGGGGAACGGTGTAAATCGATTACATCGACGCCAGCGTTACAACTGGTACTTATTTTATTGAGCTCCAGAAGGATGAAAAACAAAGTCGACTACAGTGGAATTTGAACTCAGAACGTAAAAGCAGATGAAATGTTGCTAAGCATTTTCCACAGCATCCTAATGCTTCTGCTTGCTCTCTGCCTTCAATGATGATGATGATGATAATGTTTATAATAATAATAATAATAATAATAATAATAATAATAATAATAATAATAATAATAATGGTGATGATGATAATAATAATAATAATAATAATAATAATAATAATAATAATAATAATAATAATAATAATAATAATAATAACAACAACAACAAGAGGAGCAGCTGTGAAGAATGCAAATGACGATTTTCCGAAATCTAGCTTGAGCTAAAGAGATTGTTTGTCATGATGATCTGCCAGGTTTTGTGTGGCTGATGAAAAGATAAATGATATTCCACTCCACAGCAGAACAATATTTAAAATCCTTGTAGACTTTAGACAGAGATATTATTGCTTTCGCAGAATTCTAATGGACGTTTAGGAACCAGCGAGGAGATGGTTGCGTTGGCATTCTATCTGGAGAGAGTTGTAATGAAGTAAACTCCTGGACGTATGAGCTTGTTAAACATTGAATAATGGAAAGTAAAATATCTCAGAATATATGACCAAACCAGGAGAATAGGAAAAAGGGAGAGAGTTGGCGGGGTGGGGCAGATATAACGTGATAATGGCACAAGGAAGAACACCTTGCTTTCTTATATAGATTTATAATTCTCTTTAAATACTTAAATATTTGACTTATTGTTAATGCAATAATCATATTCTACAGGTTTGCGAAGGTTGATGACTTAGTGGTTAGAGTGTTCGACTTAAGATCATACGTTACAGAGGGAGGGGGTGCTTAGCAGTGGTAAGTGAAATTGCAATGGTTTTATCAGTCCGAATATACATGAGGCACGTTCGAACTGGGGCAAAAGTTACTCACTGAGATTTGTCACACAGAATATATCCCGATTGTTGACACATGGTGTGTATACACCTAGATCTGCTCACAGCGTCACCTACCCAGACTGTGAGATGCTAACATTTTGGAATGTTCAATTCTATATTTAAGAGATGAGGAATTATGTACATTATTTACATTATTTATTTTATTTACATTTGACGGATATTTGTCCTCATCTTGCTTGTTGTTAACACAACATTTCAGCTGATATACCCTCCAGCTTTCATCAGGTGTCTTGAGGAAATTTGGAACCTGGGTTCTCATTTCTAAGGTATTTTTCGATGTTGTTGTTGTTATCATTATTATTATTATTATTATCATTATTATTATTATTATTATTATTTATTATTATTATTATTATTATTATTACTATTATTATTATTATTATTACTATTGATTGATTGATTGATTCTAGTTTCAGCTTATGAGCTGTGGCCATGCTGGGGCACCGCCATTTGGTGTTGCTACTTGGTTTCACTTCATGGAGGCTTTCTAGCAACTGCTATTTGGTGCATGAGAGAGTTCGATGCAGCTGCCCTCATCTGCCCCTCCTGCCGTGAAGTTGGTTCATCTGGGACACCTGACAGGAAGAGATCCAGCTTCATTTTAAAGACATCTGTATCCACCCCATGCAGGTCTCTCAGGTTCTTCGGGAGGATATTGAAGAGCTGTGGGCCTCGGAAGCCCAGGCTATCACAGAATCTTGTCCTACATCTTGATGGCAGGTTTGGAGTCCTAGGCACCACGCAGTGGCGCCCAGTTCTGGCATTTGCGTAACTCTCGATGCCAAAGTTCAGGACACTTCCCTCCAGGATCTTCCAGATGTATATTATGGCATATCTTTCCCGCCTACGCTCCAGAGGATATAATTTTAATCTCTTGAGTCTTTCCCAGTAGCTTACATTCTGCATAGAGGCTATCTTCTTTGTGTAGCTTCGTTGGATCGCCTCAAGTTCTGTGATCAACTTGACACTGGATGGTGACCATAGCTGAGAGCAATAGTCAAAGTGGCTTAGGACAAGTGTCTTCCAGAGGACCATCATGGTTTTTTGTTCTCTTGTTCTAAAGGTTCTGAGAATCCATCCAGCCAGCCGTCTACATTTCATTGTCAGTTTAGCAACATGTACATGAAAGGTCGCGTCATCACTCATGTGAATACCCAGGTCACGCACTGATTGTGCCTCTGGGATTGCAATCCCTCCGGGTCCAGTGTATTCATTGGGTATTGCATTCAGTTTTGCATGCTGATAGTATAAAGCTTGAAACTTTCCAGCATTGAACTGCATGCTATTCTTTTCAGCCCACTTGTATATTTCGTCCAGCTCAGATTGCAGGTGTTTAGTGACCTCAGGGTTCTGTATTGCCTGTGAAACTTTTGTATCATCTGCATAACTTGTGATCGTGGCTCTCTGCGTGGCTGAGGGCATGTCTGAGAGGGCCATTATGAACAGTAGTGGTCCCAGAACAGTGCCCTGCGGAACACCGCTCACTATTGTGTGTTAATGGAGGTGGCCCCATTGGCTACTACCACCTGACTTCTATCCTTCAGAAAGTCATGAAGCCATTCTCCCAGTTTTCCAACTATGTTGAGATCACGCAGTTTGTGACATATCATTCCATGATCGACTTTATCAAAGGCCTTTGCAAAGTCGAGATATATCACTTCCACATTTGAGTGGTTGAGCAGCCGTTTCAGCACCCAGTCATAGTGTTGTAGGAGCTGAGTTAAACAGCTTCTCCCTGGTCGGAAACCATGTTGGGTGTCGGGCAGCAAGTCATTCTCTTCAAGGAAGGTGATCAGCTTCCTTCTGACTATTCGTTCCATGACCTTGCTGATGTGTGAGGTCAGAGAGATAGGTCTATAGTTCTTGGCTTCCGCTCTGCTACCTCCTTTATGAATGGGGCATATTTTACCTTCCTTCAGTTTTCCTGGAAGTTTGCCAGCTGCAAGGAAGCTCTGAAAGAGGAACTGCAGTGGTCTTGCTAGGACTCTCTTACATGCTTTTAGGAGGATTGCCGGGAATCCATCGGGGCCAGTAGCTGAGTCTGTTTTCATTTCATCTATAGCCTTGGTTACATCGTCTTCCTTTATATCGATGTAATCTATCGTCGCCGCCTCTGATTTTATATCTGCAGTGGTAAAAAAGTCAGTTGGATTGGTGATTTGGAGATGCCCAAGGGGTGGAGTGAAAACACTCTTGAATTGCTCATTCAGTATTTCACTTACCCTCATTGGTTTTCCTGTAAGTGTGCCATCCTTTTCGAGGAGTGGCCCTATTCTACAGTGCACTGTAGCTGTTTCTTTGACATACCTGTAGAAAGCTCTGGGGTTAGATTTTATGTTTTCTATAGCCCAGGCTTCTTTGTCTGCTCTTTCTTTTTCATGGGAGAGTTGCAGACATTTTTCGATTTCCAACAGTTTTATTTTTAGGCGGGACTTTTCACTGCTTTCAATCTGTTTGTTATTATTATTATTATTATTATTATTATTACTATTATTATTATTATTCAGCTCACTGCCTGAAATCGAACTTGGAATCTTGGGGTTAGTAACCCTTGGGCATATGGCGTAGTGGTTAAAAGCGTGCGCTACTAACCCCAAGATTTCAAGTTCGATTCCAGGCAGTGAGCTGAATAACAACAACGTCAACAGCAATAATAATAATAATAACAATAATAATAATAATAATAATAATAATAATAATAATAATAATAATAATATAATAATAATAATAATAATAATAATAATAACATTGAAAAATACGTTAGGAATGAGAACCCAGGTTTGAAATTTTCCCAAGACACCTTATGAAGGCTGGAAGTTATATCAGCCGAAGCGTTGTGTCAACAACAAACAAGATGAGGACAAATATCTGTGAAATGTAAATAATGTATATTTTGGAGTGTGTTGTCTCCTCTTCAGTGACAGACACTAGGCCGAAGACGAAATGGCTACTCCGAAATGCTAGCATCTCACAGTGTGGTTAGGTGGCGCTGCGAGCTGATCAAGGTGTATACACACCATGTGTCAACAAGAAAGATATATTGTGTGTGACAAAGCGTAGTGAGTGTCTTGCTCCCCAGGCTCGATTGTGCCCCAAGAATATTCAGACTGATAATAACATTGTAAGATCATAAGGTCGGAGGTTCAATTTCTGGTCCAGGCGGCACATTGTGTCTTTGACTGAATCACTGTAGTTCAGTTTCATGCTCTCGTAGCCAAATCATCTGTAATGAATAGCAGCAGCCTTTTCATGCAGCCCCACTTTTTTGTGTAGCCCCTCCTTTCCTTCTGTCTCTAACTGTCGACCCTTGGATGTTCTGCTGGGTGAAAAGTAAAAGCATTGAGAGCAAATTTTTGTCTGTTTTCCTAAAAAGCATTTCACTACGTAAGAATGCTACAAGCTATAATTGCTTGAGCATGACACTTCATTTTCTGTTGCTCATGTCATGTGACAGCCCGTGGTTTAGTGGTTAGGGTACTTAGCTCAGAGTAATATGGTCAAGAGATCGATTCCTGGTGGTGCATTTTGTTCTTGAACAAGACACTTTACCTCTTGTTGCTCCAGTTCACCCATCTGGCAAAATTGTGTTGTACCTGTAAATTCAAAAGGCGTACCTTGTCTCATTTTGTGTCACACTGAATCTCCCTGAAATCTACATTGTAGGTATGTGTTTCTGTGGTCTACTCAGCCAGCTGCGTGTCAGTTTCGAGACCAGGTTGTTCGTTGACTGAATCAATTGAAAATATTTGTCCTCGTATCCAACATAGTACATTTTGCTGCCCCAGTCAACACAAGCAATCAGAATACCAGCCAGATTTTGGGACAGCCCCATCTCTTGCCAGTAGACACAACTTCAATATTTTACTGAACCAAGAATAGAAGAGCCAAGAGGACATCTATACCTTCTTGCAATGACATGGACACCTACAATCAATTGGTAACTATAAGTGTGGTTCATGTTACCTAACCATACACACTCAGTACTTATAGCTAGCGGTACAGTCTGTAGATTAATGATTAATCTCATTCACAAATTGATATGTTTTTTTTCTGAAGATCATCATCATCATCATCATCATCATCATCATCATCATCATCATCATCATCATTATCATCCTTCTCATCATCGTTATCATTTAATATGTTTTATGTTGGCACAGGTCGACTGCATCACATTCCAAGGTGTACTTTGGCAAGGTTTCCACACCTGGATGCACTTGCTAATACCATGCAAAAGATGCATTTTCTATGCCACCAGCACCAGAAAACTTGAAAGACTATGAATCTCAAGGAAAGAAGCTTTATGCTTGGATGGTAAATGTATGAGATAATGAGCCAAAGCAGAGCACACAACCACTGCTACACCTTTATGTTTAAAATATTCATTTCCACCTACCAAATCCATTCACAAGGATTTGCTCAGCCTGGGGCTATAGTAAAAGAGAATTGCCCAAGTGCCACGTAGTGGGACCGAACCCAGAACCATGTGGTTAGGAAGCAAACCTTTCCAACGATGTGATAGA
This sequence comes from Octopus sinensis, assembly GCF_006345805.1. Taxonomy (NCBI): domain Eukaryota; kingdom Metazoa; phylum Mollusca; class Cephalopoda; order Octopoda; family Octopodidae; genus Octopus; species Octopus sinensis. Next base: position 3,421,661 of record NC_043001.1, on the reverse strand, counting down.
CTATATAAAGCTTCAGAATGCTTTCCTAGCCTGTATTACCAGAATTATTTTGTGAGGTCATTGTTGTTTAGTTTGAGGTGAAACCCTATTTTAGTGGACTTAGAATAAAATCTCACACCAACCATGATGTCTTTTTTACTGATGATGCAAGGTTACAATTCCTGATATTTTTTCTCCCTTATTTAAGCCAATAAGATATAATTGGAGGGAGATATAGCTGCTGCTTCTAGCAGATTGAACGACCACGAAGAGGATTCCTCAAGGCCACATCATGCTTTTGTATTTGTTTTCTGTTTTTGATTAGCAACAAAATTTTTATGTTTGGTGGGGGAGGCATGAAAGGAAGCGGTTTCTCCTCATTAATATATTCCTCAAGATGATAATAAGTCGAAGGTCACGTGGTAAGAGAGAGAAATGCAGTGAAATAGTCACAAAGCAAGATTTGTAGGCTGTTTGTTAGTCTCAGCATGCCAGGAACTTAATTGTTTGCTGTATAACATTTGCCATATTTAGCTTGAATTTGTGTCTGTTAGAAACTAGACTTAGCAGAAAGAAACATCAGAAAAGAGATTGAAAATAGCTCTCAAGAGAGGCAGCAGTTCTAAAAACGAAAATATTGTGTAGAAGAAGTGTGATGAGATGAGAAGATGTGTTTTGTCTTGTTCACGTCTAACAGTCCCCAGAGTAAAATAATAGCACTTGCCTTCATCTAACAAGAAATAAATTGTTGCTTCTATGGATAAATCAATTGTTTACTTCTTAGATAGATTCCTAGTTTGGGTTTGGTAATTGATATCTCAGCTAATGTGCTCTCTAATTCTGTCAGTTCAAAATTTACTTAAGTTAACTTAATTAGCATATTTTTTTATTATGTTATGAGTTGTAATGCGGCCAAAGGTAATTTGTAGCCACCATCAAAACAACCTCTTACACTGGATCAGAGTCTATTTTCCCGAATAGTTTTAAAAATGGTATTATGGCGGAAGAATTCTGTAAGCTGGAAGAAGTTGGAATAATTCATACACATGAATAAACATTCCTGCTTGCCTCTAACTTTCTGTATTTAATGAAAAGAATATCTTAATTGATAGCCAAACGAGTGCTTTTATCCGACAATGGTTGTGAACAATACTTCACTCTCCCCCACTTTCCTAAAACAGTTCAGTTTACACAATATCACTAAATGAGTTCAATTAGAAACGAGACTAATATTAAAATTACGGCTATAATATATGCAAATTGATTTGTCAAAAATATAAAATATAAATTACTCACTTTGTTCGTCAGCATAGTTTAATTTATATTGGTCAATAAAGTTAGCACAGCAGAAAGTCTATTCAATCATGCAATTTTCAATATTGTTTGAGATTAGCAACATCAAACAACTGTGGCTAGAGTCTGTTAAATCTTCTGGCAACATTTTGTTCAATACATTTTAAATATTCGACAAGAATGGACCATTTATTATAAACAATCAGGAATTTTCATACGAATACACCAACGATATTAGTCAGTGTGACTAGAACAAACCATCTTTAACCATATTTATGTATGGGAGCCAAGAAAAAGAACAAAAACATAATGATAACAATAATAATAATAATAATGATAATAATAATAATAATAATAATAATAATAATAACAACAACAACAACAACAACAACGACAACAACAACAGCAACAATAATAAAAAAATGGAGGAAAAAATGTCGTCTGAAACCATTGATTTCAATGCAGTCGAACTAATAAAGCATTTCATATGAAATGGTAAAAGAAAGCAAAGTTTTCTTTTGCCATTTGTGCTGCTTAGAAAATAACTGCCCCAGAATTGGTGAGCAAAGAGTAAAGATGAAATCGAAGGCTAGAATGTGGGGGGGGGGGAGAAAAGACGGTCACTCTCTTTTTCCACTTTCATCAACAAGGGAAGCCTTTTTAATATCGTCATCATCCTCATCAGTATCACTACCGTCATCATCATCAGCAGCATCATCAGCGTCGTCATCATCATCGTCATAGTCGTCATCATCATCATCATAGTTGTCATCATCATAGTCGTCGTCGTCGTCATCGTCATCATCCTCAGCATCATTATCATCATCACACCCTCCTCTTCCACTTCCTCCTCACCAGCATCATCATCATCATCATCTTCATCAGCATCATCATCATTAATAATATTAAAAATTTTGATACGTTAGACAATGAAAATGATAATGATGATAACGACGGTGACGGTGGTGGTGGTGGTGGTGGTGGTGGTGGTGGTGGTGGTGGTGATAGAAATAATGATGAAAAGATAAAAAAAATTATTTGAGTGGTTCCTTGCCAGACTTGCTTTCTTAATATTCAACGGTTGCACCATTAACCCTTAAAAGTCCACCCATACTGAACAGAACTTCCACGTCTCTCTCTCACTGATAATTGATTAAGACTTTGTAGGGCTACAGTGTCCTATGTACCCTTTCCTTTATTTCAGACTGGAATGATATTTCATGTGAGATTCAACTGCTAGTTTTAGCAGATTGAGTAACCACATAGAAGCTCATGTTTGATGAGACATTTCAGGGAATATAACTAAAAACTAAACACTGGCGTTTCTGACTCTTTACATCTTCTATCCCATCATCACATGTGGTCACATCGCATGTGAAAACTATAAATCATTTTATAAGCAACACTTTTGAGACAGTTCTATATTTAAGAGATGAGGAATTATGTACATTATTTACATTATGTACACAGGCATATGGTGTAGTGGTTACTGGAAGCACTGCGTCGGTTACGACGACGAGGGTTCCGGTTGATCCGATCAACGGAACAGCCTGCTCGTGAAATTAACGTGTAAGTGGCTGAGCACTCCACAGACACGTGCACCCTTAACGTAGTTCTCGGGGATATTCAGCGTGATACAGAGAGTGACAAGGCCGGCCCCTTGAAATACAGGTACAACAGAAACAGGAAGTAAGAGTGAGAGAAAGTTTTGCTTAAAGAGTACAGCAGGGATCACCACCATCCCCTGCCGGAGCCTCGTGGAGCTTTAGGTGTTTTCGCTCAATAAACACTCACAACGCACAGTCTGGGTTCGAAACCGCGATCCTACGACCGCGAGTCCGCTGCCCTAACCACTGGGCCATTGCGCCTCCACTGTAGTGGTTAAGAGCATGGGCTACTAACCCCAATATTCCAAGTTCGATTCCAGGCAGTGACCTGAATAATAATAATAATATAATAATAATAATAATAATAATAATAATAATAATAATAATAATAATAATAATAATAATAATAATAATAACATCAAAAAATTCCTTAGTAATGAGAACCCTGGTTCGAAATTTTCCCAAGACACCTGATGAAGGCTGGAGGGTATATCAGCCGAAAACAAGATGAGGACAAATATCCGTCGAATGTAAATAAAGTAAATAATGTAAATAATGAAGACTTTTGAGAGCCACCGAAATGTCATGTTTGTAATTATTCAGCATTTATCGGACAGCAAGCTGGCAGCACCATTAGCATGCTGGACAAACTGCTTAGCAGCATGTCGTCCGTCTTTACGTCCTGAATTAAAATTGCACCAAGATAGACTTTGTCTTTTAGGGTCAATAAAATAAGAACCAGTCAAGCACTAAGGTCGATGTAATTGACTTTCTCCTCCCGCGAAATTGCTGGCCTTGTGCCAAAATTTGAAATAAGTTATTTGGTGTTCTATTTTTCGTCCTTGCTGCAGACATAGCTACATGGCAAAGAAGATATTTCCATTTCTGACATGGCTGCATGGCAAACAAGGTTGCACCTTGACCTCATGCTGTCACATTTAGTTCTTCTATGTGGCACCTTGGGCCAAACATGTTGTCAACTCAACTACAGTTGTGGCCCAATCAAAGCCTTATCAATGGATTTGGCAGGCAGAAACTGAAAGAAGCCTGAAGGAGCTGGTGCTGTATTATGTGAATATACATCATCATCATCATCATCGTTTAACGTCTGCTTTCCATGCTGGCATGGGTTGGACGGTATGAATGAGGACTGGCAAGCCAGGAGGCTGCACCAGGCTCCAATCTGATCTGGCAAAGTTTCTACAGTTGGATGTCCTTCCTAATGCCAACCACTCTGAGAGTGTAATGGGTGATTTTTACGTGCCACCAGCATGAGGGCCAGTCAGGCAGTAGTGGCAATGGCTATGCATGAATGGTGTTATTTATGTCAGGCAGCAGCATTGGCATCAGCCATGACATTGACTTCACTTCACTCAACAGGTCTTCTCAGGCACAGTTTATTGCCCAATGATTGAAGGGTACTTTTAAATGGGCTGGTTATACTGCACTGGCATAGGCCACAGTTACGGTCTCATTTGACTTGCTGGGTCTTCTCAAGCACAGCATATCTCTAAAGGTCTCAGTCGCTTGTCATCGCCTCCATGAGGGCCAACGTTTGAAGGTCATGCTTCCATATCCCATTCCAGGTCTGCTAGGATCTACCTCTTCCACAGGTTCCCTCTACTGCCAGGGTGTGACACATTTAAACACAGCTGTCATCATCCATACGCATCACATGACCATACCAATGCAATCGTCTCTCTTGCACACCACATCTGATGCTTCTCATGTCCAACTTTTCTCTCAGGGTGCTTATGCATATACACACACATATGCATAGTGATCCAGTATGACCGCAGCCATGTGGCTGAAATAAATACAAGGAATATACATGTGTATGTGACTGTAAATATATATACACACAGGCACACATGCAACAGTGTGCATGTGTGTGTGTGTGTGCGTGTGTGTATGTGTGTGTGTGTTTTGTCTTTCACTTGGCATCTTGTGATAGTTGTGAACAAGAATCCTTGTTATGCCTGGCCATGAGGAAATATTGCCTGGCTCGAGAACAGATGAGTTTTGTTGACCAGAAAGGGCATCCTGCCATAGAAAATTTGCCTCAACGGATTCTATATGCAAGCAAGGAAAAGTAGACACTGAAATGACGATGTCGATGATGATGATGATGATGATGATGATGATGAGGAGGAGGAGGAGGAGGAGGAGGAGGGGAGGAGGAGACCTTTTGCATAACCAATAAACTGCAAGGAAAAGATTCTAAATATATTTACTATTATTCATCATTTCTTTTAGTTGTTTTTGATATTGGACTGGGTCCATGCCCCGACCACCACATTGAAAATTATCTTCATCATTGTCATCACTACCACCACTACCCCCATCATCATCATCATCATCATCATCATCATCATCATCATCACCAGCATCACCACCACCATCATCATCAGCATCACCACCACCACCAACATCATCACTACCACCACTACCACCATCATCATCATCATCATCATCATTATCACCAGCATCATCATCATCACCACACCCACCACCACCACCACCATCATCTTCATTGTCATCATTTTACATTCTATTTCCCGGCTGGTTGAGTTGGACACTTCATTACTGCTCTTCAAGTTTTGTTAGAAGACCACATCAGACTTTAGGTTCCATCCATGGCAGTGCTAATCTACTGGGCGGGGTGTGTGGGGATTGGGGTCATATGACCCTTGAGAGTCCATGCAAGATTTTGTTGTTAAAATTTATGCTCAGTAAATTGGTTAAACTTCTAAAATACTTTTCATTTTAAAATATTTTCTTTTATAATTTCTAAAAATATTTAATTACAAAAATACAATTCTTTTATTCTTTTACTTGTTTCAGTCATTTGACTGCGGCCATGCTGGAGCACCAGCTTTAACCAAAAAATCGGCCCCAGAACTTATTTTTTAAAAGCCTAGTGCTTACTCTATCGGCCCTTTATTTGCTGAACCACTAAGTTACGGGCCATAAACACACCAACATCGGTTGTCAAGTGATGGTAAGGTGACAAATTGTTTTTTTGTGTTTTTTTTTAACATTAAATGGCTTTTAGGCTCCATCCAAGTACAGTAAGCTTCAAAGGGGTCCATCGAAAAAAACAGTTTGGAACCACTGGCTTGTGATTTCGTTTCAGCAGCTAGATGCCCTTCCCGACATCACAACAAATTTTACACAGTGCGTATATGTGTATGTATATGTGTGTATATAACTTCATCATCATCATAATCATCATTTAACATTCGTTCTCCATGCTGGCATGGTTTTTACAGCTGGTTGCCCTTCCTAATTACAACCTCTTTACAAAGTGTACTGGGTGCTTTTTCCCTGCCACCAGCATACACGTACATCATATATATATATCATCATCATCATCATCATCATCCTCTAATGTCCATATTCCTTGTATGGGTTGGACAATTTGATAGGATCCAACGAGCTGATGACTTTGTCATCAAGGTCCATTGCATTTTTGCTTACCAAATCCAACAATGCTAAGCAAATATTGGTTCGATCTGAGCTGTAGTAGAACATGGTACCAGGCAGTGGGACTGAACCAGAAACCACAATATATATATATATTGCAACACAACATATTTCTGTTTCATTTCTTGCAACCTGGAAGCATTTTCCTCTCAAAATATCCTAAATCGGTGCAGTGAATGCAACAGCCTCTATTCTTTTATACAGCCTACTAACATATGTGTTATTTTCATAGACATAGAGTGATTTTACTGTAGAGAGAGGCTCTTCTAGACTCATGTGGGAAGGCAAAGTCATAGATTTAAGAATAATTCCGAAACTACAAAATATAAAAAAAGGCATAAAAAATCATAGAACAAAAAAAAAGCCATTTATTATTTACATTATTTTTTTTTCTTTTCTACTTCAGTGAGATTATGTTTGGTTTCACTGTAAATATCCTTATCTACTTGAGGTTAGAAATATATTGTCTATTTATGATATCCAATAGGAATTCACATCTACTAATATTATCTTTTAACAATATTCCAAGCATTGTAAAACCATTCTATAATGAGAGAAAGTCTCTTTACTCAACCTGTTATACACCATAGCTCCTGCGTATCTCCATTGCAATCAATACTTTTACTTGTGCATCGCAAAGTTTTAATCTAATAATGCTATTCTATCACCAAGGGAATCTAAGAGACTTCACATATCTATGAGACACGAGTCTGATCTCAGTTATCATCTTTCAGATAAACATTCCATCATATTTTATTGTCCCTGCTTTATAAATAGCTTTCCAAATACAGATGAATCAATGAGAGATAATTTCAAAACTTGCTAATATATTTTTATTTCTGATATCTTCTTGTCAAAACAGACCATATCAATCACATTTACACTGTATAGAAGTACGTTGTAAATAAATCCTAAACTTCAAATCACTTCGAAAATAAATTTCTCTACATCGCTGCATTGTTAATTTGCATGCAATAAATTCACACGATGAGGATACACGTTTTACTTTTAATTAATCATATTCTTCTTGCATTCGTGTTGAATAATAATTTAAATACTGCTTTTCCATTTCACATGTAGGCATGAATCTGAAAAGGGTGTTGGTTAAGCAAACAAAAGACTGCCGAATGTATCACGTCACTGCCACTGTGTTGCTGTAGCTAAAGCAAATTAACTCTCTTTGGCACAATCCACCTAGCTCTTCATGATGCTGTTCGTAACTGGTCACTGAACCTGTAAGAAATAACAGCCAAATCAAAGTCAAAATTCACTGTCTTAAATAAGTAAATGACATCTTACGTAACACTGAGATAAATATGAGCAGATATATATTTCGAGTCAGACCATTCCAGCCAATGGCAAGATTTGTTCTAAGGAACGCCGATTCTGTAGAATTACTCCTGCTTCTAACTTTAAATGATATGAATGGCGATGACTTTAATTTCTTTTGCTTGAGCAGCAGAAGAGGGAAATAGACTCTTCTAATGGGATCAAATCAGCATCACCAGCATCATCATTATCATCATCACCACAAGTCATTATTTCAAACATCGATTAACATAAAATTTTAATGGAAGTTTTCAATTTGAATCACTGTAAAACGGAAATTTTATCATAAACCTGGGTGCCACCTCAGGTGGGTTGGAATAGAAAGGGTTAAGAGGTAAATGCAAATGTGCGCAGTAGATGCAGAACTGAATTAAGGGATCGATAAAACTATGGGAACTGCAGGTGAGTACCTCACAATCCACAGGTGTACTTTGTTTGCTATGTCTGTGACACACTTATTTCAATTAACAATCATTTATCTATCTGGATGTGGGTCAGATAATTACATTTTATTAGGACATCATTGCTTTACAGCCAGACAATGTTCATGTTACTGGCTGTTTGCTGTTTTTAATGCAGGTATTTGTATTGGACGGGTAGATGTATTCTTACTTTCTCTGGAGAAAAAGAGGTAGACTCTGATTTGATTGTTAGGATATCTCTTGTAACTGTGAGCTGGCAGAATCATTAGCATGGCAGGCAAAATGCTTAGGGACATTTTGCCAATCCGTGTGTTCTGAGTTGAAATTCTGTTGAGGTCGGCTTTGTCTTTCATCCTTTTGAGGTCAATTAAGTAAATATCCATTGAACACCTGCATTGATGTAACTGACTTATCCCTTCTCCGGAAATTACTGGCTTTGGATCAAAATTTTAGATTATTCTTAGAATCATGGTTAATGCAGTGAACCAGCAGAACCATTAGCACACCGAGCAGAATGCTTAGTGGTATTTCGTTGGTCTGTACACACCCAGTAAAAATTCCATCAAGGTTGACTTTGCCTTTCATCCTTTTGGAATCTGCGGTCAATGGAATCAACTAGACCCTGCCCCAAAATGTCAGGCCTTGTACCTAAGGTAGAAAGGATATGTGTTGTAACTCTAATTGTAATTCGGACCTTGAGTATCAGAAACTAGAAAATATAACCGATTGGATCCCACCACTTAAATTTGACAACCGATGTTGGTGTGTTTACATCCCCATAAATTAGGAGTTAAGTAACAGGAATTAATAAAATAGGTACCACACTAAAAATAGTATAAATACTGGGGTCAATTTTTGGGACTTGAATTTTTTCAAGGCAATGCCCCAGCATGGCCGCAGTCTAATGCCTGAAACAAGTAAAAGATAACAGGTGCATCTCTGTGGAATAGAGCCTTTCACAGATCTTTGTCTTCGTCTAATTGGTTCAGACATTTCCCACTTTATTCCTCTCATCTCACCTACTTCAAGTTTCGTTTTAATTATTTTTCTATTTTCTCTTTTACAATAATATTTAAGTACAGCTGCGTCGTTTAGAAGTACGTTTTTTTCTCTCCAATAAAGTCAGAGACAATGGCTGTGCTACGGACGTGTTTTTTAATTTATGACTTGTTTTGGAATCTTTCCAATCTGCTGCATAAGATGTGTCTGAGATATGTGCTGTTGATTTTCTTTGTTCATTTCTTTGGGGAATTTCCAATTTACCAAAGTATACGTTAAGGTTCATTGGACATTCCAGTTAAGATTGTGCTAATTTGTTTCCCTGTTAATTTTTCATCATTATACCTCGCTTCAGTTGTTTAGAGTCTTGTTTCTCATATCGATCCCAACAAACTGTTTGGTACGCATTTTTATCAATCCCTGTATAATCAAATGACTAAATCCGACTTACTGAAAAAAGTATGCAACCCATACTTGTCTACTCTAGGCACAAGGCCCGAAATTTGTGGGGAGGAGACCAGTCGATTAGATCGACCCCAGTATTTTAAGCATAAAGGTGCAGCAGTGGTTGTGTGGTAAGAGGTTTCGTTCCTAGCCACATGGTTCTGGGTTCAGTCCTACTATGTGGCAGTTGGGCAACCCAGAAAGGATGAAAAGCAAAGTCGACCTCGGCGTATTTTGAACTCAGAACGGAGCGACGGGTGAAATAGCGCGAAGCCAGCTCGCTGCCTTACCATACTGCAATATTAATGCACAATATTGTATCGATATTTACTTTTATGTCAGAATAAATTCGTCTCCCTTTCTGCTGTAGCCTACTCTCTCCAGAGGCGAAGGGTGTCTTGGCTTTGCCGGGTGTTCATGGCACTCTCACAAATGCTTAACGTTATGGAAGGCATCCAGCCGTAGAAAGCATACCAAAGCAGACAGTGGTGGACAATGCAGTGTTCAGAGCCATCGGATGCAATCAAGCCGTCCAACCCATACCATCAGGGAACATGAACTTTAAACGATGTTTATAGTGATGCTGATGACGAAGATTCAATCTTCAACTAAATCTTTGTTTCAACGCTTCCAGCATCTCTACACTGAGGGATATGGACATTAAGGCCAATGTTAACTATATATTTGTTGCATACGTTTTTTACTAGTAGAGAGAGTTTAGAGATTAGCTTGTTTGTCAAATATATTAGCACCAGTTTTGACTACTTTCACACTTTTTAGCCATACTCCTGTATTAACAATAATCGATATATTCAAATGAAATATTAGTCATTCTGTGATTTTAATACTTTCACTTTCAGAGTCAATAATGTAACTTATCATTTAAACTTTAATTTTAGGTGAATGCACAGCATTTTAGTCTAGTGTTTGTTTTCTTTATTTTTTATATAAAACTTAAGTTATTGTTGTATTATATAAATTTTTTAAAACTTTGTTCGTTAATAACTGACGCATTTTAAAAATATTTTAATAAAATATGAACATTTATTAACTGTTCTGACAAAGTTTATTTATTCATTTATACGTTTGTTTGTTTAGTTTTCAATTTTCCAACTTAAAATATTATTAAGTTAACTGGGGTTTTTTTGTTTGTTTGTTTGTTTTTTTTTGGCGATCCATCAGGAATAGCTGCGTTTTGATGAGTGCACAATTCACAAAAGACTAACGAAACGTTAAGTATGGTAATGGAATTCATGACACTCATAAAAAATATAAAATGTCTGAGAAATATAAAGAGGGGAAAATACTTTTCTTCAAGAACTTCGTGCATTCACTGTCATGGTATGTGTGCACGTGTTCGTACGTGCGTGTATTGGCAAGCATAAATTTGTGCACGCATATGCATACATGCATATATACACACATACACACATACATATATATACATGTATATATATACATATACACAGATATGCATGTATATGTACATGTATATATATATGCATATATGCATACACACAGGCGCACGCACACATATATATATACACATATAAATGTATATACATACATACATCTATACATGTGTGTGTGTGTTGACAGAAAGTGTGCAGTGAAATTGCCGAGGAGAGTGGAAAATACGAAGTTTCGGACTGAGCCCTTTTTCCAAATAAATTTTACAGGGATCAAAGAAAAGGAAAGGTACAGTGTCTCGCATCCCGTGTACTTGAGGCGTTGGAGACTTCCAGTTTCAGGTGACCAGTTACTCAATCGACTGAAATAGAAAAGAAACCAGACAATATATATGTGTGTGTGTGTGTGTGTGTGTGTGTGTGTGTGTGTCACACATTCATTTCTAGATTTGTTGTCAGCTAAACGAAATATTTTCACTTATTATATGCAAATACATCTGATATTTTCGTGTTTTCCGTGTCATGTGTATAAAATGCAAGTAACATAAATAGAGTTAGCGTTAGACAGAACACTGCTATTGTTATTCAAGATTTAGTGTTCACAAGTAAATTGATGTCTTTTGTATTTAATTGCAGGACCATGTTTTAGTTATGTTAAATCCATGACGTAAGAAGCAGGAGTTTTCTGCCCTCATGGAATCAGTTATAAGTACATTTGTAAATTTAAACAGTTCGATATAGTAGATATCCATATAGTAGATGTCCTTAACTACTCTCTTCTTTATCTTCAATATTCACGAGAGACGTTATTCAAATTAACAATACATAGATTAATATGGCTAGGCATGCTCATAAATTTTAATATCATTTTGGATTAAACACATCGGCCAGAAAGTGTTTAAGGTAGAAAGGTGCTGAAACATGAGAATTAATAATATTGTGCATATTGAACTTACTACTGAAACTATTTCACTTCTGATTTCGGTTTTTATAGAGATGATGGGCTGCATATTTTGAGGAATATGAATGGGCATACAATTGATGCTCTTATGTTGAAAATAGTAAAGTTAAATATCACAGAAGGTTAAAAATCTGACTCTTTGTAATTTCTATAACTGTAGATTTAGTCTATATCAACTACTGCTATATAATACATTTTACAAGAAATCGGAATATATAATATCAATTGCAGCCATCTTCCAATAATCCTTAAAACTATAATTTATGATATTAGTAAGCGCCGCATACCTAACTTATACATTGACAACAAATTATGTAACCTTGGTATACGTTACTACGACAAATGTATCAAAGATGGAACACATTGCATACACAAGACACAAGGTTGCCTTTGGCTGCAATTTGTATCCTGCCAACGACTATACTCAGAAAATAAGATGTGTCCTGTTACTCGTATATGATTCGGGAACGTCAGTTCAGATTCTTTAGTCATGCTGCTCGATTTTCCGAGTTGCATTATGCGTATTGTGCTCTCTTCCCTGAGATTCCGGCTGGGCTGACAGCATGTGTTGATCAGCACCATGTCACATTGTCACAGCTGATTAGAGAGTGTCTCATAGAGATGAGGACAGACTGGAACAGTGTTTGAAAGGTTTCATACACTATCCAAGAAAATACCAAAAATACAGCGACAATATGCAACGACACCCATACCTACTCTGACCTGGTATAGTATCCTCTACATCTTAAATTGCTAAGCTACATGTATAAGTCACCCATAGACAATATGCTGACTAATAAAATCTCTGTTAGAATACGCTATTGTTATACCAAGAGTGTTGTTACTTCCGTTACCAGTATAAACAAGAGAAACCTTTCCAGCAAGAACACCGATTCTTCCTCCATGTAAATACCACAACCCTAATATTTGCTCTTTCCCGTTCTTATGTAGTCTTCTGAAACCATACTTTGTTCTAAGTATTACTTGAAGGATTACGAAAACAAAATGCTATGTAGGCAAGGCATGGCTGTATGGTAAAAACTTGCTTCCCATCTACATGGTTCCGGGTTCAGTCCCACTGCGTGGTCATCTTGAGCAAGTGTCTTCTACTTTAAACTCAAGTCAAGCAAAGCCTCGTGTTGATGAACTTGGTGTGTGTTTAAGCCTGTGTTTGTCCGCTACCATCTCTGGACAACTAGTGATGTGAATGTTTTCGTCCTCGTAGCTTAGCGGTTCGGCAAAAGGTTCCGATATAATAAGTACCAGCCTTAAAAAAAAAAAAAACACGGGTTGATTCATTTGGCTAAAATTCCTCAAAGTGCTGTCCCAGTATGGCCGCAGTCTAATGACCTGAAACAAGTAAAATGTGTTTTTTCTAATATTTCCTTTAAAAATATTCTCGTATTGATACAGTAAGCCAGCTTAGAATATAATTGTCCAAATATATCTGGAATTTAAACGCTTATTAAAACTGGCTGAGACTATAAGTAGCGTTATAGCGCGAATATTTTCAAAACTAATGGTGATAGATGTTACAATCTATGTACTGCGGAGAGTAACTGGCGCCTTTTATTAAAGACATATTTAGTTTTAAACAAAAGATCAGAACTGCTGAATTGTTCAAGGCGCTTACGTAGAGATTAGTTGAGAATGTTTCAGCTATGAACTGGTTAAAAACCTTTATTTTCTATTTAAAGGATTTCTCCTATACTGAAATATTTATTTTTAATATTTATTAAAACGAGTATGTCGTTAGCGATAACCACCTGCCTTAATCGTGTTTCATATGTCAGCAACATTCTTGTTTAAGAATCATAAATTAGATAGATATACATAAGGATATACATATACACACGTGTGTGTGTGTGTGTATGTGTGCAGAAATACATATATATATCGTTACATACACACACATATTACATAAGTATATATCTATGTCTGTGTATATGTATATATGCACACACATATATGTGTGTGTGAGTGTGTGTATTCTTTATTCTTTTATTTATGTCAGTTATTTGACTGCAGCCATGCTGGAGCACCGCCTTTATTCGAACAAATCGACGACAGGACTTATTCTTTGTAAGCCTAGTACTTATTCTATCGGTCTCTTTTACCAAACCGCTAAATTACGGGGACGTAAACTCACCAACATCGATTGTCAAGCGTTGGTGGGGGAACAAGCACACACACACAAACATATATATTTATATATATATACGACGGGCTTCTTTCAGCTTCCGTCCACCAAATCCACTCACAAGGCTTTGGTCTGCCTGAGCTATAGTAGAAATCACTTGTCCAAGATGCCACGCAGTGAGACTGAACCCGGAACTATGTGGTTGGTAAGCAAGCTACTAACCACACAGCCACTCCTGTATAGATTCATATGTGTATATGTGCATGTATGTATATATTTGAAATCCTAATGCAATGCTTGATATAATGGTATAGAATAAAATATGGTATGCAATATATTATAAACAAAACAGAAATATATCAACATCCAGCCTCCTCCATACGTAACCATGAAATAATTGGTTTCAAGAGACTGGAGGTGAAAAACAAAACTTCTTTGTCTGCTGTAGTATGAATAAAAATAAAAATGAAAATATGTTGACCCAGACAGACTTACATAAATATTTATGACAACGGCTGACACTTCTTTTATTGGTAAGGTTCTTAAAAACCTTCTACTATAATGATAAACATATAAACATGAAATATGTCTTTGAGAAATGCACGTAAGACTGAATATAAATCTATGAGTAAATAATTTGTCTGCTTGTAAGTCGGAGAAATAAGCTTTTACTTTCTTATAATTTTGAAGATCATAAATTTAAACAACAACAAAAACAGCAGCAGATTAAGGGGATGAGGTAGTGGTGGTGAGGTATTGCTAATGGTGCTGGTGGTGGAGGTGGTAATTCTGCTGGTTAGTAGCCCGCGCTCTTAACCACTACGCCATATGGCGTAGCGATTATGAGCGCGGGCTATTATCCCCAAGATTCCGAGTTCGCTTCCAAGCAGTGACCTGAATAATAATAATAATAATAATAATAATAATAATAATAATAATAATAATAATAATAATAATAATAATAATAATAATAATAATAATAATAAAGATTGTTTGCCAACATAATATGGCAGTCCTGGTGTAGGACTAATGTTACTGTAATTTAGCCCCAGAAGACATCGTCTCCAGCTGGCTATACACGATCTGTGTCCTTACATTTTCGAATAAGGACACGACACAGACCGTGTCGTATAGCCAGCTGGACACGATGTCTCCTGGGGCTAAATTACAGCAACATTAATCCTAAACCAGGACTACCATATTGTGTTGACAAACAATGTTTACTACAAAGTTCTGTTGCTGAATATCTCTCATTGTGAGATTAGAAAATACTAATTTTCTAATAATAATAATAATAATAATAATAATAATAATAATAATAATAGTAAAAATAATAATAATAATGACATCGAAAAATACCTTAGGAATGAGAACGCAGGTTCGAAATTTCCCCAAGGCACCTGTTAACAACAAGCAAGATGAGGACAAATATCCGTCAAATGTAAATAACGTAAATAATCTAAATAATGTGTTAAGTTGTAGCTGATGTTGAGAGTGTGGTGGTGGTAGTGGTAGTGATGGTGGAGATTGCAGTTTTGGTGATAGTGTTGGTTTTTGCTGGTTGTTGTTGTTGGTGGTCGTGGTCGTGGTTGTGGTGGTAGTGGTGGCGGTGCTTATTAATATTAAGGTACTTGTTGTTGTTGTGATGTTGTTGGTGGTGGTAGTGCTCAGAGCCAGGTCAATTGTGTATGAACAGACTTTTGATCAAAAGCCCTCCAGCCCTGACGCTCTCATCTCAGTCCTTTTATAAATTGATATCCTTCTGATCTGAGGGCAAGTAGACTGTTGTTTCTCGCAGACCAATGATTGTATTGACTCTTGCTTTTGTGTATGTTATCCTTGTTTAGCCTCAGTTAATCTCTTAGATGACATTTTATCCAATACATTCCATCCATGACCATCCAGACAGTTTTGTTTCCAAAACATAATGCATCTATGGGCACATTTCACAATATAGGTTTATATGGAGATTTGGCTGCTATTTCTAGATAATTGCATGACTACATAAAGGTAATCTCCTTGATGATGGTGGTGGTGTCGGTGGAAGTGGGGTTGATGTTGTTGTTATGCTTCTCGTTGCTTTTGGTAATGGTGATGATGATGGTGGTTGTGGTGATGGTGATGGCAGTGGTGGTGATGGTGGAATCATTAGTAGAAGTGATGGTCATGTTGGCAGTGGCTTTAGTGGGGGGGGGGTAATAGTGATGGTGAGGGTTATAGTTGTGTTTTGGTGTTTTTGATTGCAACCGTAGCCAAAATAATGATGACAACAGTTGGAAACAGAGGTTCTGAAACATTTGGGGGGCCACCCCCACTGGCACATAATACCCTCACCACCCACAGCCCTATTTCTATGTATAAATACTGTACTAATTTATATACACAATCATTTGCTATTTAATATAATATTATATAATTTGTATACAATACTATAATAATATTATGATAAATTCATAGCTTCCCCCTGTTCACTGCCTTCCTCCCAACGCCTCCTTTTTCTCTACCGCCCCCCGCACCACTCTCTTAGACACCAGATCCCACCTGGACTCCTGCAACGCCCATCGGGGGTGGGGGGGGCGGTAGCGCCCACTTTGAGAACCTATGGTTGGAAGAACCTTAATCCATTGGCAAATTCCTCTGCATGGATGCCCAACCTGCTAGAAACAGCTGACAAATGTCCCTGAAATTACACCATCTTAAAAATGAATATATTCGAGGATGTAGCTGGTCTTTTGTTTTGTTTTGTTTGTTTGTTTTTTATGACCGTTATCGGAAAAATGTATTTGATGACCATGACAGGAATGTCTTTTATGGATCTTTCCAGATTCACAGATCCTTTCTTATTTCCTTAAAAATCTCCACACATTTAATTTCTTCATAACTATTATGAAAATTACAACCATTCTAAAGATAATTTTACGATAAAAAGTTACAAAGATGGAAATCTTTTCTTATTTTAGCCAGTCAGATAAATCTCTTCATGACGGACGGTGCCATTTTAACTGATTCCATCACAAATAAAACATTTTGGTATTTGCATTTAGGGTTTAAAGATAATTTTAGGGTTCAGCTTAGTGCTTATGGTCAGAGTTTGTACTGCATCCAAAAGGGCATCATTGCAGACGTTAATTTGTTTTGTTTTCTTTACTTTTTTTGCAGCAAGTATTTTCAGTTTTACATATATTTTTATTATTAATTCCTCAAACGTTAAAAATTCTTTGTGAATTTTGTTACATAGTAATATGGAAAATCTAAAAGACAAAGACTTTCTGAAACACTACTTCAGCATGGGAAGAATTAATGGATCTCATTGATTGAAAGTACAAAGCAAAATAATGCAATATTTTATGATTTGTGCATGTATATAGATAAATACATTGGCACATGTGTGTGTATATATATATATATATCCTTTGGCTGAAGCTAGCCAAGAATCATGAAGACGCACTTAATGTTGACTTTTGGAATGTTCTTATTAATGTTGAATTGGTGTATATTCACCGAAAGAAAACGAATTTTTTTCGCATGGTGTAACAACGCTATTCATCAATAAGAAATCACGTTTGAAACAACTGTAGGGAATAAACCAATTTCCATCTGTTCTTATTTACTTCAATGTGTTTGTGTGTGTGTGTGTGTGCTTGCGTGTATGTGTGTGTGTCCTTTATACGTTGTGGTTTATCCGTGAAATAGCGGTAAATAAATAATTCTGCGTAGATGTGAGGATATAAAAAGATAAAAATCATACAAATGATACGAGAAAAATTTGAGGCAAAGAGGAAACAAAGAAACAAACAAACAAAAAGTACTGCAAGGAATCGGACAGACGAAAGCGCATGCGTGGAAAATGTAGGAATACAAACGAAAAATCAACATACAAATAAATGTAGAATGAAAGTGATATGCCAAAGAAGGAAATAGACGAGAATATGAGTTTGGAGAGACGTCCTTCATCAAAAGGAAGAAAAAAGTATATATAGAAAATAATTTAGAAATCAGGGAAAGAGAAAATTGAACAAAAGCAATTGGATTTTTTTTGCCTAATCTTTTCTATTCTCATTGATAAAAAGAATCAACCGAAACATCGGAATCTCGTTTGTTTTGTTATCATAAAAAAACTTCATTGAACACTTCTTTGATTGTTGCCTTTGCTTTATATTTCCACATTTTCTGGGGAGGTGCTTTGGTTTGTCTGACACCAAGCAGCAGTTTTGTTTGTCACCATTTCGCTTTATTTCTAATTGTATCCGTTACTCAACTGCAACGTTGCCTATACATGCTTATATATGTACATCAGTATATATATATAATACACACATACACACACATATATATATTTATAAATATGTATATATACACACACGCACATACACATACATATACGTTCGTTATTCGATATCTGTGTAGAAATTTTGGGATAAACCGAAAGGATCCTATTTATCGTAAGTTTACAGAATCAGAACGAATCTGAGAAGAAACAACATCAAATGTGCTGCTACTGGAAATGATGATATTGATGATTATGGTGGCGATGATGATGATAATGATTATTATGGTGGCGATGATGATGATAATGATTATTATGGTGGCGATGATGATGATAATGATTATTATGGTGGCGATGATGATGATAATGATTATTATGGTGGCGATGATGAGGATAATGATTATTATGGTGGCGATGATGATGATAATGATTATTATGGTGGCGATGATGATGATAATGATTATTATGGTGGCGATGATGATGATAATGATTATTATGGTGGCGATGATAAAACGACAGCATTGATGGTGATGTTTGCAGAGGTGTTTTTAAAAGGATGATACTTGCTACAACTATGAGATGAAAAATGAGCATAATCTAATGATGATGATAATGGTGATAACGACAAACGTGATGATGATGATGATGATGGTGGTGGTGGTGGTGGTGGTGGTGGTGGTGGTGACGACGACGTCGATGATGATGATGATAATGATGATGATGATATTCTAGTTGGTAAGTTTGTTTACGTTTGCACAAACATTTGTATTCATAAACATAAATTAGTATATATTCATTTTTCTTTTTTAATGAAAGAAAAGATTATTTATGCTATAAAGATTCATTGATATTTTAGGAACACAAATCTTAAATTTTAGTTCGTTTCATAGAAAATATTCGCAAACCTTTTTAACACTTTTAATAAATAGGAGCAAATGGATCTCCCCCAGTTTCCACGATGAATATTACAGGTGGCAGATTAAATATTAATACCCCAAAACACAAGAATGGTTTATCCAGCACACATCTAGCAAATTCTAGACTAGAACAAAACGTATCTGAAGGTATGCAATATAAATGTGATTTACCGATAGGGTTGCTTTCCAACCGCCATGGATTCGGGTTCAGTCCCGATGCAATGTCCTCACCTAGGACAAGTGTCTTCAACTATAAACCGAGACCAACAAAATCTTTGCGAGTAGATTTGGGAGATGCATGGTAAAAGACTGTCATGTGTACACAAATACACACACATGCATGCACACACTCATGCAGATACGTACACATATATAAGGAGGGTGATTTATACAGATATAAGTATATATGTCATCATTATTATGATATATATATATATACTGTGTAAATCATAAGCGTAAAAATAAGACTAATCTATTACCAGTGGTTCACATGCGTAATCCACTTTGTTTAGGTTTCCCAGACCCTTTGGGAGAATATTAAAAAGTGCGACGGCGTTGTTGGGGTTTTTGGCACTGCACAGTGGCGACCTCTTCTGGCATTTGGGTACCTTTCAATGCCAAAAATTGGGACAATCCTTTCCATGAATATCCAGATGTATATTATTGCATATCTCACTCGCCTTCACTCCATATGTATATATATATTATATACATACATATATACATACATACATACATACATACATATATATATTATATATATACATACATACGCACATATATGTATACTAACAAACAGGAAAAAGTTGATGACAAAAAGGGCATCTGGTCATAGAAAATCTGCTACATCGAATTCCGTTTTGACCTATGCAAACATGGAAACATGAATGTTGAAAACGATGATGATGATAAGGAGGAGGAGGAGGAGGAGGAGGAGGAGGAGGAGGGTGGGAGTTTTACGATGACACCGATTATAAGGATGTTTGATGATAATGAGATTGACAGTGATGGCTTGTCTCTAAAGAAAGGGATGAAATTCTGACGGTCTGTTGTTGTTTGGTCAACTCGGACGAATCAAGCCTGTCTTGTAAGTTATTCCGGCCATGACCATTCTGCAGATTATGGGTTTGTCTAGGAATGCATTCTACAATGTACGTCTTTGATAGTTAAGATGGTAAAATGCAATTCAAAGATTTGGTTGTTATTTCTAGTGGGTTAAGTGAACTTCTAGCAGGCTCCGTATTGGGTTTCTTGCCTGATTGTAATGATATTGGTAATGGTGAGGTAATGATGGGGGTAGTCTTGATGTTATGGGTGATGAGGGGGGAGGCAGCGACAACCGTGACAACGACGATGTTGTCGGTAGTGTTGGTCGTGGTGATGATGAGGGTCATGTTGGCGAAGACGGAGATGACGATAGCAGCGAAGACGATGATGATAATGTTGACGACGATGATGATAGTGACGACAACGACGACGACAATGACGATGATGATGATGATGACGATGATGATGATGATGAGGAGGAGGAGGAGGAGGATGGTGATGATGATGATGAGGATGATGATGATGATGATGATGATGATGATGATGGTAATGATGATGGTGATGATGATGATGATGATGATGATGATGATGATGATGATGGTGATGATGATGATGATGATGGTGATGATGATGATGTTGGTGATGATGATGGTGATGATGATGATGATGATGGTGATGATGATGATGATGATGATGATGGTGATGATGATGATGATGATGATGGTGATGGCGACGATGATCATAGTAACGGTGTGTTTGTTGATGTTTACACTCACATTTATATTCATAAACATAGGTTTACAATATTTTTTAATAAAATGTGTAAAAAAAAAATATTCCTGTTATAAAGATTCATTGATATTTCAGTTATTTCGGAAAACACAAATCTTAAATTTTAGTTAATCCGATACAAAATATTAAGAAAAAAAAATTATTAGCACTTTAAAGAAACGCGATGGATCTCCACCAGTTGCACGATGAATATCTCAATTGTTTGATCACATGAACCGCAGCTTGCTGATTGGCTAATGGTGTAAGTAGAAATATAAAGGATTGAACTGCAACCATGCTGGGGTACCGCCTCGAAGAACGTTTTGTCCAACGAATCGGTTCCAGGGTTTTTTTAAGGTCTCGTCCTTATTCTATCGGTCTAATTTTGCCGAATTGCTAAGCTATGAGGACATGAACACACCAACGCTGGGTGCGAATCAGTAGTGGGGAACACACACATAAGCACACATGCACAAACACACACGTGCACACGCACACACACGTACATATATACACACATATATATATACATATATATATATATATACATATATATATATATATATATGTATGGATACATATATATATACACATATATATATACATATATATAAATATATATATATATATATAATATATATATATATATATATATATATATATATACGTGCACACACACATATATACATGCGTACATACATACGACGGGCTTCTTTCAATTTCCGTTTGTTTGGATTGAGACTATAGTAGAACACAGTGCAACACACCGGAACTGAACCCAGAACCGTGTGGTTTGGAAACACATTTCTTACCACAGCCATGCTTGTGTGTATATTTATAACCCAAATATAGTTGTCATGTGGATTTATCATGGCACAGAGTAACTTCGATAGAATTTCAATTACAGGCTGCAAAAAAAAAAGAAAAAATTTCTCACATTTAAGCCGGCCATTCGCGTGGTGCTAGTAATGTTAGGATGGTGGAAATAGTATCTTCTTGCAGTTAGTATTACTATGTTGTTCTAGATCACTGCACACGGCAAGTTTTCTGTTGAAATGTATATCAAGAATATTTCGTTTTTGGATTTGGCTTGCAAGATTCTTTATTTGAGTTCGTGTGTTGAAGCATATTCTGTTGTGTCTGGGGAGAGTCGTTTTTTTTTTGTGCCTTTGTTATGTAACACACTCACCGGTAAAATTTCCACTTGTTTCTTATTTTTTTGTTCCTAAAATGTTCGTTGCGTCTTGCAACCTTTTCAATAACATTGAAGAATGGCAACGTTTTTATTAAGTTTCGTAGACGTTTGCGTATTCGTTTTAGACTAAATGGGTAGAATGCAGTTCTTGAATGAAAATCCATATAAGTACAAACTGAAAATTTCAGGTCGCAGGTCCAACGCTGGAAAGAAAATTACCTGGAGGATCATGAGACATTTGGATTCTGGAAAGCTATTTAAGCAGAGGGTAGGTCTGTTTTCCAGTCACCTAAGTCTACAGCCTGTATAAATGATTCTTCTTTGTGCTTGATTGATCGAACTTTCTAAAGAATTTTAAAAATTAATCTCAAGTTCCATCCTTACAGAATGCCGGTTGTTCAGAAACTTTAGGTGCATGACTGGGAAAATCCCAAATAAGGCTGTAGAAGAATTCTTTTCCTTCAGACTCTGCTCTTAAAGGATCCATTCCAAACAGTTTCTGAGTTTACGCTAAAACACAGCTGAAATGTTCTGCTATGGGATTAAACCTAAAGCCTCATCGTTGTCAAATACACTTCTCTCCTATTAGACCAAGCCATATCCAGATAAAGAAGTATGTATAGACACATACGCACGAGTGCTAGTTCACACACACACATACATACACACAAGTATAAGCACACACACACACACACATACACACAAGTATAAGCACACACACACACATGTCCAGAGAGGAAAACTGCTTAGCAACTATTTTGCTAAAGTTTACGGCTATGAAAATTAGACATTATTTTTTATTAATCAGTTTGAGGAAAATCATAAAATAAAAACTGACTTTCATTTCTCCCCAAGGAATATTTGAGATACCTACTTAAGAGAAAGGAAGGCCTTGCCTTCTAGGACGTCTAGCTATGAAAACACTGACTGAAAAATGTCTTGTCCAACCCATCGTAGCATGGAAAGTTGATAGAAAATCTATGAGGATGATGATGATGGTGGTGGTGGTGGTAGTTGTGGTGATTGTGGTGGCTGGTAGCGGTGGTGATGACGATGATGATGATGATGATGATGATGATGATGATGATGATAATGATGATATATTCATCGCTGTATTGTTGAATTGACAATTAAGTGATGCAGTAAAATCTGGATGATTTATCACCAGTTTCTGAACAAATAATCATCATTGTAGGTATTGAACACTTACATTCTTGTCGACCAAACCCCACACAGACCGACAAGCACGCACTCTCATATATAGCATGTGTGTATATAGACATACATAGATACATACACATACGTGTATATATCAAGATTTCATTTATGTACAACGATACTAATAACCTGGCTTTAAAACGCAATGTAATTTGCTTCACAATAAGATGTTCGCCAACTATAGGGGGTAATATTAAATTGTATAAGTGACGATGGAACCAGAATTCGGTAATCCTCTTCATGAGCTTACAGCTGTTTCTGCTACAAGTTGCATTGAACTTAGAGCTGAGCACTTGTGAATGACCTGAGTATCTAAGTTAACCACAAATAGGGAAATTTTTAATAATATAACCAACTATTATACTGAGGCTCTCAACAGAAGTATTAATAAAGAAGAGATTATATATATAATATATATATATATATATTATATATATATATATATATATATATATATATATATGCCAAACCCATGGCCATAAAGTGACATTAAGTTTTCATAATTTAAAAACGCAAATAAATAAACATTAAAATATTTTGCACCTCGATACGCAGAGTCTGTCTTTAGGGACTCAGTCAGCTCTAAATGTTCAAACTCTAAGATAGAAACTAATAAATTCCTGCTTATTAGAAATTCTATTTACAATAACAGCAGCTGCACTTCCAGCATAATTCACACCAAGAGAAAGAATAGGAATAGGAAAGTTATATGGAATTACCATCCACATAATCTCTTGGAAGAAATATTCTTCTCTCTTCTTAAAACCAATTTCGCAGCTTACCTCAAACACTGGTTTTAAATTTTGGCACAAAGCCAGAAATTTCAGGAGTTAAGTCAAGTAGATTACATTGTTCCAGTGCTCAACTGGAATCTATTTTATCGACACCGAAAGAATGAATGACAAAGTCGATCTCGGTGGAATTTGAACTCAGAAGGTAAAGATGAAATGCCAGTAAGCGTTTTGGTCTGTGCATTAAGGATCCTGCCGGCTCGCTGACTTACTACACCACACATATTACCAAATACTTAATAAGTACACTGTTCAGTTGTCTTACTCTGCAAGCCAAACCTTGCTTTGACATTGCTAGGACTAATAACTTCAAAGCAAATAATACTAAACTATTTACACATATAAGTCCCACAATACATTATAACCAATCACTAAATGGTCCTGATCACAGCATTATTCGTCCAACGAAGGGCTCTAATTCTTAAAGCATGATCGTCAACAGAACTCAACGTTAACCATTGTTTTAGTCGGCAGCACAACAATAATTCTTTGGCGTTTACCCAATACATCTCAGCTATAACTGATCATCTAAACTTCGAGCAGATACCAAATATCAAAATATTCATTACTATTAGCACAAAGCTCCTACTACTAAAACCTGTAATTGTAAAAACACCTACAATTGCCCATTAAATGGAAAATGTTTTACCAAAAACATCATCTATCAGTATCAAGCAATTACACCTGCAGATACTAGGGGACACATAGGAGCTACTACAAATAACTTCCAGAGACGCTTTCATGCATGTGCATTCATTCAAGAACCCTCAAATTGGTTCATTCAACTTCATCAGGCCTGTGCATATGATACCGTAAAAGTTTAAACACCCACTAAACCTTAAAATGGAGCGCAGTAATAGTTTCAACCGCATAAACGAGAAAAAAAAAGCATGTCGATTATGCGGACAGGAAGCAATTCTAATGGTACTGTCCGACACATGATTTCTTAAAAAAAAAAGGCGGCGAGCTGGCAGAATCGTTAGCACGTCGGGCGAAATGCTTTGCGGTATTTCGGCTGCCGTTACGTTGTGAGTTCAAATTCCGCTGAGGTCGACTTTGCCTTTCATCCTTTCGGGGTCGATAAATTAAGTACCAGTTACGCACTGGGGTCGATGTAATCGACTTAATCCCTTTATCTGTTCTTGCTTGTCCCCTCTGTGTTTAGCCCCTTGTGGGTAGTAAAGAAATAGATTTCTTAAAAATGAAATTAGATAATTATTAATTGCAACCATAAGGTTCTTTGAAAATTTAGATTCTGTTACAAAAGAATAACAGATCTTGCTTAGCTTAATCTGACACAATTGATATTGCAAAGCAAAAACTAAAGGATACGATCCGCTACATCTTTTAACTCGTTTCTTGCGTTACATGCCTAAAAACGTTTTCACTTTGATTTGAATTTTAATCATAGTAGTTATGCTAATCAGTATTCTTTTTAATGTGTGCACTTTTAAACTTTATACGTGTGTATATATATATATGTGTGTGTGTGTGTGTGTGTGTTGTGTGTGTGTGTGGTGTGTGTGTGCATGTGTCTGTCTATGATTATATATATATATAGAGAGAGAGAGATATAGATATAAATAGATAGATAGATAAAACTTAATTGGGAATGTATGCATTGCGTTCAATCATATAATATATATATGTGTGTGTGTGTTGTGTGTATATATATATATATATGTGTGTGTGTGTGTGTGTGTGTGTGTATATATATATATATATATATACATATGCCTATATACATACATGTACATACTTACATACACATGTGTATATGGGTACAGGATGTCAAAAAACGTAAGCAACATGAAAAACGGGAACATGAATTGCCACAACATGGGAAACGAACATTTCTTTTGCGAACAATGAAAGAAACAAATAGGAAAGCTAGGCAGGCAACATAAAGAACAATTCCTTCATCTGTTGTCCACTGTTTCATCTACTCCGCAAAACGAGCACTAGGACAAGATGCGTCTTCGTCAAAACAGTTGCTCCCGCAAGGCAAATTAAGTAAAGTTTCGGATTTGCAGTGGGTCAAAGTTGGTAACAAACACAGGACAGTGAAAACAAACGGTAAGAGCTGTTAAGCCATAAGGAGGTGAAGTGGTAGACGCTGGAGAAATAAGCTTTGACGTGCTATCCCTGTAGCTGAATAAGAAGAAGAAAGAAAGAAAGATGTCCAATGGTCACGTGTGAGCAGCGAGAGTGTTACGTAGGAAGAGAGAGGGAAAGATAGAGAGCGGTGAAAGGAGGAGAACAGAGAAAGAATGGGAGAGAAAAAGAGGGGAGATAAAAAATAAAATAAAGAAGGAGAGACAAAAACAGATACTGATATAATAGTGTCAGATCAGAATTATCAAGATAAAACTTACTTGGGAATACATGCGTGGCGTTCAATCATATAATAATGTAAATAATATACACACGTATACATATATATACATATATATACTTTCACTTATTTTAGT
This sequence comes from Octopus sinensis, assembly GCF_006345805.1. NCBI lineage: Eukaryota > Metazoa > Mollusca > Cephalopoda > Octopoda > Octopodidae > Octopus > Octopus sinensis. Next base: position 3,394,915 of record NC_043001.1, on the reverse strand, counting down.
TATTTGACTGTGGTCATGCTGGAGCACCGCCTTTAGTCGAACAAATCTAACCCAGGAGTTATTCTTTGTAAGTCTAGTACTTATTGTATAAGTTCTTTTGGCCGAACCCCTCAGTCACGGAACGTAAACATACAAACACCGGTTTTCAAGTGAAGGAGGTGGGGACAAATACAGATAAACAGACGTATACATATATATATATATATATACATATATATAACGGGCTTCTTTCAGTTTCCGTCTACCAAATCCACTCACAAGGCTTTGGTCAGTTTGAAGCTATAGTAGAAGACCCTTGCCCAAGTTGCTACGCAGTAGGACTGAACCCCGAACCATGTGGTTATTAAGCAAGCTACTTACCACACAGCCACGCCTACGCCTATAACAACATAATGTGCATATATATATATATATATATATATATATATATATATATATATATTATATATATATATGTATATACATAATGTATTATAGATCACTAGCCACTACACATTCTTCATTTTCTCTCCTTGTTTCTCTCCTCGTTCCTTTCTGTGGAAGAGCGTAAGCTCGAAACGCTACAGACTTTTTCACTTCCCAAGCGTTATACTAATACATCTTTGTGTCGTTTACACCACCTGTCTTCGTCTTTTGCTTTTATTTGTGAATTCTCCCTACATAATGTGTATATATACATATTTATATGTATTATGTATATATATATATATATATATATATATATATTGGTAGTCTTTTGCGATCCAAGAAAGATGGTACGGACGTTCCTTGCTGCACTCTACTCAAATGATTCGTCTAAGTAAGTTTTATCTTATAATTCTGATGCGACACTATTATATCACTATCTCTTTTTGTCTCTCCTTTATTTTATTTCGTATCTCCCCTCTTTTTCTCTCCCATTCTTTCTCTGTTCTCCTCTTTTCACCGCTCTCTATCTTTCCCTCTCTCTTCCTACTTAACTCTCTCGTTGCTCACACGTGACCAGTGGACATCTTTCACACAAATACATACATATATACATATATATGCATCAGCTGACACCTTCCATACACTTTCCTTTAAAATGATGCTGCCTGGAAAAGTGCACAGTGTACTACATGTCTTGTGTCGAAGTGATTGATTAGCAACCTGACATGAAGTATTTTGCTCAAGAACACAACACACATTCCTGTCCAAGATTTGAAATACCGATCTTGTGATCACGAATGCAACACGCTATTCACTAGGCCATGTGCCCTCACACACAAACCCGCACGTTGATACACAAATATAGATAGATAAGTCTATAAATGTGTGTATGTGTGTGTGTGTGAAGGCAATAGCAAGCTCTCCACCACGCACTGTGTTTTGCTTATAAGCATATGTGTGTGTATGTGTGAGTGTATCTACCCCCATAAGAATAAGGGTGTGCAAAGTATGTAAATATATATGCGTGCGGATGTATTTCTAATATTTCTGTTAAAACAAAATCCAAAAGTTGAAAAGCTCGAAAGACCCACCTTCCAACATCTGCCATCCAGAAATCGCTGCTAATTAGCAACTAAGTACTAACATACATGGTTAATCATAAGTAGACATACTCACACACTTACACACACACAAGACCCATGAACTGCCACGCTCAGTCACACACTGCACACCGACCGTGAAGCAGGAGAGTGCGCAAAGTACCCCTGCCCTGATTAAAATATCATAAACACAGAGAAAACCCAGATATTATAAACAATGGTTGCTGAAGCAAAGACAAAATAATCAGCTTAGGAAAATTACAGGAGATGCACATTAGCAGGGAGAAGAGCAGATGCGGGTGGGGTGCGGGTATGTCATAAAGAAGAAGGTGGTCACAGTCTGTGATTGAAAGAGCTCGGCGAGGAGTCTGATTGACTGAGCGATCAAACAATTGATCAGTTAATTAGTTGAATAGTTAAGGGGGTAATCAATAGAAAGTAGAATGTAACAAGTGTGATTTCATAGGCAAAAGTTGCAAGGTACAACACACACACATACATACATACATACACACATACATACATACATACATACTACATACATACATACACACATACATATATACATACACATATACACAAATATATACATACATATATACATATATGCATACATACATATGCACATACACACACACATAAATACATACATATACATACACACACATGCACACACACATGCATACACACATACATACATATATACATACACATACACACAAATAAACAGATACATACATAAATACATAGCTATATGCATACATACATATGCACATACACACAGATTCATACACATACACACACACACATGCATACATACGCACATACACACACATGCGTACATACATAATAGCACGCATACATACATACACATACTCACACATGCATACATAAATACGCACACACACACACACACATGCGTACATGCATGCACGCATACATAATCACAGACACTGATGTATGTTTGTATATATGTATTATTATACTTGTACACATCGTTGTTCTTTCAATTTCCGTTAACCAAAATTACTCACAAGATTATGGCCACACCCCGGCTAAAGCAGAAAACTCTCTCCCCAGGAACCTTTCAAGGGGACTGAACTCAATACCATATTTTTAGGAAGCAGATACTTTAACCATGCAGCCTATGATAAGCTTAAGAGGAAAGCTGGGTGGCACAAGAGCCGAAAGCTTTGTGGCACAAGAGCCGAAAGCTTTGTGGCTCTAACAATTAAGTTGAGGACATTACTCAACATATCATCATCATCAACATCATCATCATCGTTTAACGTCCGTTTTCCGTGCTAGCACGGGTTGGACGGTTCGACTGGGGTCTGGGAATCCAGGAGGCTACACCAGGCTCCAGTCTGATCTGGCAGTGTTTCTACAGCTGGACGCCCTTCCTAACGCCAACCTTTCCGTGAGTGTAGTAGGTGCTTTTTACGTGCCACTGGCATAGGTGCCAGGGGAGGTTGGCAGCGGCCATAATCGGTTGGTGCTTTTTACGTGCCACCGACACAGAAGCTAGTCAAGGCGGCGCTGGCACCGGCCACGTTCGGATGGTGCTTTTTACGTGCCGCCTGCACAGGTATCACAACTACAATTTCCATTTGATATTTATTTTGATGTTGATGTTGATGTATTTGATTCAATAAGTCTCCTCAAGCATAGTAGGTCATGTGCCATAGGCACAGAAGCCAGTCAAGGCGGCGCTGGCTTCGGCCACGTTCGGATGGTGCTTTTTACGTGCCGCCGGCACAGGTATCATAACTACAATTTCCATATATAAGTGTAGAATTATTATCCTTTATGTTTGAAACTTAGACAAATATTTTGTGTTTGTTTCTCATTAGCTATTGTTGGACGTTAAATGTTTTTGACAGATGGTATGAGATTTCTTTCAAGAATCAGAAAATAGTTTGGCTATCATATTTGGTGTTAATTGTTACAAGAATACACTGTCTGTATTTTGATATTTTTGTTATACTTTGCTAATAATAGAGCCTCTGCGTCTGCTGTTCAAGAATGTTTTCTTTTCAATTCCACATGAAAGAGTTGAGATTCCAACAAATATTTATTTAGCTACACATTTTTTCAAAGTGTATTGTGGTACAATGACACCTTCCAGTAGATGCATTATTAATTGGTAAAAAGATGTGGAGGTTGTCATGCTGGTATGTTCAATGTAAGACTGAATCATAAAATTAATATTATTAAACGGTTACAGCCATATCACGTTGAGAGCATCGGTTCTCGTCCGATCACCGAAGTTATATAACATCGAGCCTAGCGGGTACTTAGATGGGTGACCGCTTGGGAAACCTAGGTGCTGTAGGAGTCTCACATTTATAGGTGCAGGTGTGGCTGTGTGGTAAGTAGCTTGCTTACCAACCACATGGTTCCGGGTTCAGTCCTACTGCGTGGCATCTTGGGCAAGCGCCTTCTACTATAGCCTCGGGCAAACGAAAGTATTGTGAGTGGATTTGGTACACGGAAACTGAAAGAAGTCTGTCGTATATATATATATATAGGGTGGCGAATACTCATTATAAATATCACCACCAGTGGCCTAGCATGTATAAAAAGTCAACAGACAACATATTCGTATTTCAAAATAGAAAATTACCTGTTAAAGGGTAATTTTCTATTTTGAAATACGTATATACATATATATGTATGTGTGTCTGTGTTTGTCCCCCCAACATCTCTTGACAACCGATGCTGGTGTGTTTACGCCCCTGTAACTTAGCGGTTCGGCAGAGAGTCGATAGTATAAACACTAGGCTTACAAAGAATAAGTGCTGTGGTCGATTTGATTGACTGAAAGCGGTGCTCCAGCATGGCCGCAGTTAAATGACTGAAACAAATAAGAGAATAAAATAATAAATGTCTGGAAAAGAATTTTAAATTTTAAATTTTATTGCTCAATTGAAATTTTCACTTCAATTTACATTCACACTCTAAACCAAAACTTCATATTTTTACAAGTTTTTACAAAAATAAATATTTTTGTGATGCATAAGTTTTCTGATTAATTAGTTATCCTATTCACTAATCACTTGTTTAACTTTACACAGAATTGCCAAGTTCTAAATGTAATTTACGCCATATATTCTTGACAAATTGATTGAATTCCACCAAATTTCCTAATACAACTAAATACTCTTCTTAATACAGAAAAGTGTCCTGTCACACAACTTGGAAACCTTTGATCTTGGGGATGTAATTAAGAAGGCCATCAAACCAGAAAAGGAAAGCAAAAACGAAACAAAAACAACATACGAGTTCCAACTTTTCATTTACATAAGCCATCATCTTCTGATAGAATTGAAATCTCATTATCATTGCATTAAACCGAAACCCAATCAAACCAAATTGATGTTTGCGTTTAATTTGTGATCAGCATTCATTGAGTAGACATACAGTAGTGAAATGGCTCAGTTGTTAGGGTGGTGAGATGATGTGAATGTCGATAAATTTGAGAATGGTTGAATATAAGGTTGGTGCTTATTAGAGAGGTGCTTACTCTTGGAACTCTGTACTAAATGGAATGCAAATTGTTCCACCAAAACCTAATCTATTATATAAAATCCGTTCTGTCTGTCTCTGTGTGTGTCTTCTAGGGTCTCGGGCATCCTCCATCCGATTGCACTCAAATTTGATATGTAGATACCGACGGTATCAGGGAGTGTATAAGTCTTGCAAAAATGACAAAAATCAATTCCAGGTGAGAATGCAATCGATAAAGCCGTGGGAAATCGTTTTTCTTTGGAATAGAAAAAAGTCCATCTTTATTTCTTCTTTTGCTGGTGTCTCAAATTTAGGTTAAATCAGTGTTTCTCAAAGGGGAGGCCTATGGGACGGTCGGACAAGTTGTTTTGAGAAAGTTTGGTTTAAATGTTTGACAACTTAGCACCGTCCATTGGATGGGAGGGTGCGTTTTGCTCGTCTAAATCATCATCATAATGGCAAGTTGTCACCCCAAAGTTTTGAATTTTAATTTGGTCAATGCTGAAACTATTCTACCACTTTCATTCAAATTGCAACACTTGAGACACTGCGGTAACTTGTCTGAGACGATGATGATGATGATGATGAGGATGAGGACGACGACCACGACGACCACGACGACGATGAGGATGATGATGATGATGATAAGTAAGTTTAATATTACATCAGATTTCATGCAATTTTAGTTAGTAAAATAATATCTCAATTCCACTGGCTCATTAGGGCCAATTACCGAGATTCCATTGTGCATAAGGGAATGAGAGCAGAACCTCCCTGCTGTTGCTGCTGCTCCTGCTACTGCTGCTGCTGCTGCTCCTGCTACTGCTGCTGCTGCTGCTGAACGAGATGCAAGTCTACGGTCGGGTTACTCATTACACTTCAATGAACTGATGCAACAAAAGTGTTTTTCTCTCAAGAAAACAAAGCATTACCATTCTGGGAATCGAAACCACAGTCATGCCAACATGAGTGTGTAGCAGGGATTTGAAACTGAACCCTGGATATGCAGTCAGGCATTATGATCAAACCGCCATAGTTTTATCTGACCAATCAATAGTTTAACTGACCAATCAATGTGAAGCGATGGCATGGAGAGGTTTTCCCAAATATTGTAGGATTTGACTATAAACACCGTTCAGCTTGCCTTTTTACCAGCCACATGACTCAGGAAGGCAGCTTGGACAGATGGCACACATAGATGACAGGAAGCTCCATCACCTCAAATATAGCGCAACCGTTTCCAGCTATGGTGAGTAAGCTGCATGTTGCCATTTCAATGGCTTGCTGTAAACTCCAAGCAGTATCTCTCTCCCAGTTAGTAATTATTGCTATTGTTTTCTATAATAGACCGACGCTGTTGATTTTTATGTATGATAGCAAATTCTTTTGTTAAATGTTCACGAGCGCTGTTCAGTTACTTGATGCAGCCCAAGAAACATATTTTAATTCATCTCTTCAACCAGTCACCACAGCAACCAAAAACAACTGCACCCATGTGACTAGTTCAATAACCAATCCATTAAGCCATGCACCATCAGCACTTCTATAAACAGCGAAAAAAACTTGAATTTAGTTGATTATAATAAAGAAGACAATGAAAGGAAAGCAAAGTTTCTAATTTCTAATAACGATAACGATGGCGAGACTGGTGTGGTGGGGAATAAAACAAGTCTTAATTTATGGTTTAAAAATCTAGTTTTCGGTTATAAAGCAAGCAATTTGTAAATTTGGTGTAAACAAACAAGCAAATTTAAACAAGAAAAGTAATTAGTCGTATATACAAATAATTTACGTAGAAACCAATTCATTGCTATTCTATTATTTCTGGTAAATCCTAATTTACAAAAATAATTGGTCAGTTGTATGATCAGGCGATTTCTTCTAAATTTTTAGAAATCGTTTACAATAGGTTTCAATATTTCTACCTTTTGCTAATGATGTGTTGTAAATCAAGACATCAGCGAAATGGTGATAGAACCGAGTCGGCGGAGGAACCAAAGCATTTCGTTTCTCACCTGACTCAATGTCACTATCACAAGTAATTTTCTTTTGTAATTTACTCCAAAGTTGTTCCTGAGAAGACCAAAGATATATACATCCATCCATCCATCCATACATACATACATACATACATACATACATACATACATACATACATACATACATATATACATACATACATACATACACACAAACATACATACATACATACATACAAACACACACACACATACATACATACATACATACATACATACATACATACATACATACATACATACATACATACATACATACATATATATATATACACACATACGTACATATATATATAATGAGACTTAGAGTTTCAGATACCGGGGCTGAAGTCTGTTCCGACATCTCATCAGTTATTAAGACAAACAAAAATACTATGGAAAAAAACCCGTTGAATAAAGGGAAATTATTCAATAGGCATTGAGAAGGTAAAACATCGTTCATAGAATCTACAGATGCACACATGTACACATATACATACACGTATGCACACACATACATGCACACACACACATGTATGTATATATGTATACATACACACACATTTACATATACATACATATCTATCTATGTATATATATATATATAGTGTGTGTGTTATGACAATTATGGAAATGTAACCCATAGAAACTTAACAAGTATGTTAAAAAGTGGAGAAGAGATGTTGAAATTTTAAAGAATTTAGCATATTCTCTTCTCCATTTTTTAACAAACTTGTTGAGTTTCTATGGGATTCCTTTCCATAAGTTCTCATCACACATCATTTACATGCAATAATTTCATATTCGCAAAAATCTTACGCCACTAAGCTACCAGAAAAATATGATGAATCTTTGTTAGGAATCGCCATTTTGGGACCCTCCAAAGTAAAGGAGGAAATATAATTCAACCTTTTCACACACATACACACATATTTTACACATTTTTATGCTCTCGCTCTCTCTCTCTCTCTCTCTCTCTCTCTCTCTCACACACACACACACACACACACTCACACAGACATGCACGTATATATATGACAATACATTAGAATTTGTGAGAAGTTTGAAAGCAATTTCTAGCAGATCGGGAATAAATAGGCCTTTTTCCTAGCTCATTGCTTATGACAGGTAGTAAGAATTGACTGGAATTAGCGATTTATTGAGTTCATTTGGCAGCAAGTTGTGTCTTTGCACAACATATTTCATTCCATGTTGCTCCAGTCTGTTCGGCTGTAAACATGTACCATCCAGATTCTGGTGCAGCTCCCTCTCACTCACCCTCTCGTTCACCCTCTTACTCTCTCACTCTTTTTCTCCTTTCTCTTCCTCCTTCCAGCTACCACATTCTGCAGGGCTGACAGGGCTGAGAGCACATCTGCATCCGATCGCAACCACGTAGACACCAGAACAGTGAGCCAATGCATGCTATCTGCGAGTGAGCCTAAACTCACTCACAAATGATTGCTAACTGCATTACTAAGTTGAAGAGCCAAGTTCAATTCCTTCCTACAGCAAATATTACATGTGGAAACCTATGTCCTTTCGCAAAGGTAATTTATTCCTCATCTTCCTGACATTGTTAAAAGAATCGTTGAAAACTGGAACTTCTAGGATTGCCTCAATACAAACCAAGGCCAACATCCACTGATTTATTAAAATAACATCACTTTTACACCAAACCAAAACGCTGGTTTCAAAATTAAGCACTCGGCTAGCAATGCCAGGACATGGCATCAATTACATCAAACCCACCAATGTGTACCATAACTGGTACACATTTTGTTGACCCAGAAAAGATGAGAGGCAAAGTCAATCTCACCAGAATTTGAACTCAGAACACAAACACAGGCATAATTCCACCAAGTATTTTTCCCGATGTGCTAACGATTCTGCCAGAAAGCTGCCACGATCGGAAGATGCTTGGAGTGCTGTGAATATTGCATGGAGAATATGTCTAAGGAAAAAGTGATGACCCCTGGGTTGTGGAAAATAGGAAATTGCTTTGTGACATAAGGGCCAAGCAACTGAGATTTCTGGTCATGTGATGCGGAAAGAGGACCTGGAGAATTTAGAGATGGCCAGAAAGGCTGAAGGGAAAAGAAGCAGAGGAAAGAGAAAGATGATATGGAGGTCAAGCTTGACGAATTGGTTGGAAGAAATAAGCATTAAACATCAGGAAGTGGAACTGTTACAGAAAAGAAAGAACATGGAATTGTGACAGGACATGATCCCCTATGTCCAACATTCTGGACATGGCATCTAAGGAAGAATTATAGCTCCATCCTCACTTTACATCTATTGAGTACGATTCACATATTTTCCATGAAAATATATATTTAATGTATTTGACAAATATCAGTGAGTATATAGTACATGCATGTGTGTGTATAAGGATTATATAGTCAATATATCAAAATCTTTATCTTGTACTCACCATGTTTCTAGATTCCAAAAATGTAAACTCGGTTAAATTTATCAATAGTATATTTCTTTGAAACTATAATATATATATTGAAAAGAAAGAATAATTTATTAATAAAAACACAATTGATTCTAAATTTAGACAAAAGTATACGAAAATCAATTCAGGCAGACATGCTTTCATATTCTTCTTTCTTTCCTGTTTCTTTCTCTTTTTTTTGTCATAAATTTCATTAAATAACATAAAAATAGAAAAAATGCGATTAAGCTTAGTTTTTTGTAAAATAATTCTTAAGAAAAATCTGATATATTTTTCATATTACACAGCAAAAGCTCTTTGATCACATGTCCCTTACCAAAAATATTACAAATATATTTCTCACGATAACAGTTGACTCTTTGTGTGTGTGTGTGTGTGTGTGTGTGAGTGTGTGTGTTTGTGTGTGAGTGTGGGTGTGTGTGTGGGGGTGTTTCAAGATTCAAAGACAGAGCAATATTAACAATTTCAAAAGTAAAATCCATTACTGAATCAGCAAACTGACATTAATTTATCCAACATTTTCAGAATTTACATATGTATATATATGTGTATATATGTATGTATATGCATACATATGTGTATCGTAAAAACTTTAATAGAAATTCTATTAAAGTTTCTTATTTTTGCTGCAAAATTTTGACACCTTTATTAATTCACTTCATACAAAAACATATGTTAAACAATAACTTTACCAAAATGGGGAGCAGGTGTAATTTTTGGAACTTTAGTAAACATCCCATGGCTAGTTCCAAAGTATTGAGCCCCTTCGGTTAGGCCTACGATAAATGATCCTGAATAACTGTTTGCCAATTATGGCCATGGCTTGCTAATTATAATATATTATGTTCAATATTATATCAATGCTGCAGCTTGTGACGATTAAATTTTCTTCTAATGGCCGTTGGTAGGACGTTTGCTTCACGACCACATGTTTCCGGGTTCAGTCCTTCGGTATGAAACCTTGGACAAGCATCCTCTACTCAAGCTAGCCAAAGCACTGTGACTGGATTTGGTAGACAGACACTGAGAGAAGCATATCGTGAGTGCCTGTGTGTGTAGGTGCAGGAGTGGTTGTGTAGTAAGAAGCTTGCTTACCAACCACATGGTTCCGGGTTCAGTACCACTGCCTAGCACCTTGTGCAAGTGTCTTCTATTATAGCCTCGGGCCGACAAAAAGCCTTGTGAGTTGATTTCGTAGACGGACACGGAAAGAAGCCCATCGTATATGTGTGTGTGTGTGTGTGTGTGTGTGTGTGTGTGTGTGTGTTGTGTGTGTGTGTGTGTGTGTGTGAGTGTTTGTTATTTGTGTTATTTGTGTTTGTCCCCCGAACATCACTGGACAACCGATGTTAGTGTGCATACTCCCCTGTAACTTAGCAGTTCAGCAAAAAAGACTGATAGAATAAGTACTAGACTTACGAAGAATATGTCCTGGGGTCAATTTGGTTTTACTAAAGGCGATACTCCAGCATGGCCACAGTCAAATGACTGAAACAAGTAAAAGAATAAAAGAATATATGTATACGTACATTTGTGTGTGTATGTGTGTATGTGTGTATGTGCGTGTATGTGTGTGCTTTTTGTCCCCCCGCTTGACAACTGGTATTGGCGTGCTTTGGTCCTCTAACTTAATGGCTCAGCAAACAGACCACTAAAGAAAGTGCTAAGCTTAAACAAACGAAGTGCTGGGGTAAATTGATTCGACTAAAATTCTTCAACGTGGTGCCCCAGCATGGCCACAGTCTAATGACTGAAACCTGTAAAAAGAAAACAACAATTATAGCTATTATTCGGTGACAAAAACGGATACTAAAGTTAAGACCAGAAAATATTCATTGCACGTTTTTATATTTTTCTCACGCACCCAGGTTTTAACCCGCAAACAAATTGCTTTATTTGTCTACAAAGTTTGTGTTGGTTCAGAGCTGCACACGTGACAGTTATTATCTTGCCAGTTTCTTAATATTCTGTTCCAACGTTTCTTAATATTCTGTTCCAACGTTTCTTAATATTCTGTTCCAACGTATCAAAGATACATTGTTACCTGTATAAAAATATTTATCTGACTAAATAGGAAATTTGCCACCCAACTCTTCAAATACATTTGGGGATTCAGACAAAATAGTACTTTTTACCTAAAAGCATTATTTTTAAAGAAACAGTACTTTTATGAAAGACTCTATGCCTGTTTTTGTCTCTTCTTCCATTTACAGCAACAGTAAAAAGAAGCCGTGTGTCATCTTTACGTAAAAGAAGACAATTAATTTTACAGCAGGACAAGAACAACTTAAAGTCACGTAATGACATCCTAACGACTTGTTTACACAAAGGAAAAGGGCTGATATACAATCTTCTTAGTGCAGAGTCAGCAAAAATGTATTCACAGCAGAACGGTTTTGACTATCTCACATTTTCAGCTTTGGTTTCTCTTTAATTATTCATTTTCTATTCACCTACTGTTGTGTTTCATCGCAAGATGTTTGGATCAATTTCTAAGGTTTTAGGAAGAAAAACACAATTTACAATGCTTTTTATTACTTTTGTTTTAAATAATTAATGTTAAGGTTGGGGTTTCTGTCACTTTTATCTTCATTTTCTCTTTTATTTCCTTGTTTTGTCACTGAGCAGTAAAAACGCACAGAGAACTGCTTTGCTCAACTACTCAGGGGATCCTTAAAAGTAGCAGATAAGTACTGCTACCTAGGCAACCAAGTTTGCAGTGGAGGTGGAAGTTCTGAAAACAGTTGCTAGAATAAGAACAGGCTGGTAAAAGTTCAGAGAGTTTCTACCTTTGCTGATAACTAAGGGCCTACCCACATTTCTTCCTCTCCCACCTGAGAGGTCTTTGTTTTGCAGGTTCCGGTGCCATGTAAAATGCAACACCATCACTCTCGTGCTGGTGCTATATTAACATTTCCATTCCAATGGCTCGTAAAAAGACACCCAGTACACTCTGTAAAGTGCCTGGCGTTAGGAAAGGCGTCCAGTTGTAGAAATCATGCCAAAGCAAACATTTGTAGTCTGGACAGCTTTCTAGTTATCCAGCTTATGTCAAATCGTCCAACCCATGCCAGAATGGAAAAAGGAAGTTAAACGATGCTTTTGATACACATATAGATATATACACAATAGATTTGAGCAAAGTCGACTCCAGCATTGGAACCAACTTCGTGCAATCATGAAGACACGCTGGCAAAACACTGTTCCTCTAAGTAAAATCCTTACCTGTCACTGTGGCGAGCTGGCAGAAACGTTAGCACGCCGGGCGAAATGCTTATCGGTATTTCGTCTGCTGCTACGTTTTCAGTTCAAATTCCGCCGCGGTCGACTTTGCCTTTCATCCTTTCGGGGTCGATTAAATAAGTACCAGTTACGCACTGGGGTCGATGTAAACGACTTAATCCGTTTGTCTGTCCTTGTTAGTCCTCTCTGTGTTTAGCCCCTTGTGAGTAGAAAAGAAATAGGTATTTCGTCTGCTGTTACATTCTGAGTTCAAACTCTGCCGAGGTCGACTTTGCCGTTCATCCTTTAGGGGTCAATAAATAAAGTACCTGTTATGCACTGAGGTCGATGTAATCGACTTAATCCCTTTGTCTGTCCTTGTTTGTCCCTTCTATGTTTAGCCCCTTGTGGGCAATAAAGAAATAAGGAAACCTTACCTGTCACTGTGGTTTTATAGCACGAAGCACTATAAACCTTGCTGTCCATGCCGTCCACCCAAAGAAACACATAGTGAATGATCAACAAGCACTTGAGCAAACTGATTCCTCCACTTGTTCCATTTTCCAAAAGGTTTGCAAGGCACCGGCAGACCTCACGAGACACATTTCTGTCCATAGAACATGATTATTGCTTTATTTCTGAACCCTCATTTGTTGTTCACAACGAGAGAATCCATCATACATATACATACATATAAACATATGTGTGTGTATATACATATATATATATGTACATGTATATATGTGTTTATATGTGTTCATATATAGGTATGTATATGTATATATACATGTATTACATTATGTATATAGACATGTTTACACACACACACATGTATATAAAAATGTTTTTGTTTTTATGTTCACTTACGGGTAATTTTACATTTATCCGAGTGATTACTTTTTATGGTGCACAATTTTATTATTCTTAAACATGAATAATATTGACAGTGACGACACACTTTTGGCCATTTGAGCCATCGTCGAACTGTGATGCATTGAAGTTGATCTTAGCTTTATATGGTGCCTGTTGATTTAAAATCTTCCTGTGTGTACATCATTATCAGCAGCAACAGTGGCAGCAGCATCGCCCTTTAACGTCTGTTTTCCATGCTAGCATGGGTTAGAGTATTCGACCAGAGCTGGCAAGTTGCACCAGGTTCCAGTCTGATTTGGCTTGTTTTTTACAGAGTGATGCCCTTCCTAATGCCAACTAGTTCATAGCATGTGCCAGGTGCTTTTAACGTGGCACTGGCACGAGTGCCTTTACGTGAAACCGACACAAGTGTTTTTTTTAAGTGACGCCAGAACAAGACTCTTTCAGGCCGTCCCTCTTCACAAGGAGGAGAGCCTTAATACTTCTGCTGTGGAGGACGGATATTCTTGAGTACAGCGATGTGCCAGGTATCTCACTCCTTTGTCATCTCATCTGAAATGTTCAGCGTTCCCAGGGCGTCCTTCAGTACTTTGTCACATGACATCCTGACTCACCCACTTCCACGTATTCCATCTACTTTGAGAGATCGGCACATTTTTATAGAGCTGTTGGCATCTATCCACATCACATGACCAAACCAGCGCAATCTTCTCAGTTTCACACAACCTCCAGTTCCTCTTATGCCTAACTTCTCTATCAATACCCAAGCATTTACATTACACATGCAGCAAAGATTACTACTCTCATTCTTTTCTAACCTTCACATATCCTCTGAATCCAGGGCCCACGTCTCACTACAATGTAGAACATCTGTTTTTATACACGCATCATCCAATTTTCCGTTCACCCATAAAGAGAAACCTTTGGTTGCCAACTGAAGTAAAAGCTCACTGACAGTTCTCCATCCTATTCATATTCCAGTTATTATACTCTCCATATGACCTCCACCACTACTAATTTTCTGCCCCGGGTGGCAGAAATAATCTACTACTTCTAATGAGCCTCCGAAGCATTTGAGAGAATCCATTTCCTGTTTTTTTTTAATGGTTGTTGCAATCTTCCCCATACGAATACTACATCCTCTAATAGCCTTCCTATTATTCCACTGCACCACTTGTGTGTCTATAGCCTATACTTGGCACATTGTATGGAATTCTTGCCTAAACTTTTCCTACCAATCGAGGAAGACCACTTAACTGAAGTGTATAGGGTCCTTAGATTGCAGTTTTTGCTTCCGCAACTTCTTTGAGGGCAAGATAATCAGCATATAGTAGCTCCCAGGGACTACTGGTCTTGAATTCCTCTGTTATAGCCTGGAGGACAATGATGAAAAGGAGTGGACAACTGACTGAGTCTTGATGAATATTTACCTGTACTCCAAATTCTTCACTGTACTCGTAGCTAATTGTCACCTAACTCTCAGCACCTCTGTACAGGGCTTTTACAACTTCATCTATCCCTAGCAATTCATCTATCCCTAGCCTCCTTAAAGCCGACGATATCACATAGCAGGGTCCTCTATCGAATGCCTTCTCCACATCAACGAATGCCAAGTATAACAGCTTATTCTCAGCTAAGTATTTCTCTTGCAGTTGCCTGACTATGACAATAGAGTTGGTAGTGCTTCTTCTTCAGACAAAGACAAATTGCCTTTTGTCTAGCCTAATTCTGCTCTTAATTAATTAGGCTATAACTCTCTCCGTAATTTTCATTTCATGGTCCAGGAGGTCGATGCCTCTATAATTGCTTCTATATAAGGAATCTCCTTACCATTGCAGTCACTGGGTTTTATGTCCCACTGAATAATTTGATTAACTATGTGCATGACCAGCGTGTATCCTACCTTACTAGAAAATTTGAGCTTCTCTGCAGCGATTCCAGATGGCCAGGGGCTTCCCTTATTTGTGTGTGCACGCGTGTGTATATATATATATATATATATATATATATGAATTTGAATATATGGAAAACGTCAAGGTAGAAAAGGCTAAAATAATTTTTAAAAAAGCATTTCAGCACCGGTTTCGGTCACTGAGACTTTTTCAACTGTAAGTATGGAAAAAAATAAAATTTTGGAAAAATTGAATGGAACGTTTTTTAAAAGAATATTTGCATAGTATTCAAATACAAGGGGTATTTTCCTTGTTGCTGCCTGTCTCTGTCTCTCCTATTTACTCTTGTAGCTTCGAGGTTGTTGAATGTATGTATGTATGTATGTATGTATGTATGTATGTATGTATGTATGTATGTATGTATGTATGTATGTATGTATGTATGTATGTATGTGTATATATATATACGTATATATATATATATATATAGTTTATAGATGAGAGGCAGAGATTCTCCTACAGTATACAGTTCGTAGTGCTCAAGAGATTCAAACTTGAGCAGGTAGAGGAATAAAGGTAAGGATAAGTAAGTTAAGCAAGTCGAGATACAAAAAATATTAAACACATTTAATACAAAAAAAATGTAGTTACGTTTACATATATGAAAGCCCCACTTATACAGAACAGAAATGATATCAGGAATTAAAGGAGTTGAATAAAAGTTTTACGAGTCCAACAGCTGTTTCTGGGAGTTGGTGAACCATAATATGCCTGTATATATATGCCACCAAGATGTACATTTGATCTGAAGAGCTAGCCTTCTATATCGCTATTGATCTGTAAATGTATCATAGTATTATGCAATATACAGCGTGCTTATTAGAGAAGACATGTATTATAATTTATTATACACAAAAATGAAAATTATTATTGCATGAGGACGGCTGCAAAATAGCCAACACTCTCCAGAAATCAACCGATAAAATAAATATATTTATCTCTCATACCTCCAGACATTTTATGTTGTATATTTATTTATTTATTGATACATATACATATATACATATATATACACACACACACACTTTCACTTAATAGAAAAGAATTACTATTCTCTTTTTTCTCTTTTTTGTTCATCGATATTTTTTTCTTTTGTACATAGAGTTATTTCTTCTTTAAGCACAAGCAATTGAATATGTTTATATATTTAAATATCAGAAGTCTAGTTTAATGTTAATTTTATCATACTGGCAATGGAATTAGATTAGAAAGTCTTTTGCCGTCAACTTTTATGTTTTCTGGTCTTTGTGTAAAATTATCTCCTGCACAGTCGGAGCAAGACTACGAAATACACATTTTCTCGTGACCTTCCACAATATTGTTATATTTTGGACATATCAATTGAAATGGTATACATATTGACCCTGTGTCTGTGGTCAGCTTTGATGACGTCAACCACACAACTTTGTTTTGCCATTATGTATCAACCAGAAACACACATGAACTGGGCCCAGTAATTTAATGGTCGGCTATAAATATTTTGCTGTGTAAAATGAAAGCCATATTTTAGTGTCCTAAGTAGTCATAAGCAGGTGATATTTCATATATCAATACTCTCTGATCGAGACAATATTTATTGTCTGTTTCATTGCGTTATTCCCAGAACAACAAGAATTATTCCATGTGCAAAGGATCTATAAATCATTTACACATGGAATATTTCTTATTGGTCTGATATTCTGAGAAGTTTTATTTCAGAGTTAATTTATGTGTGTGAGAGTGTGTATGTGTGTGTGTGTGTGTGTGTGTGTGTGTGCGTGCGTGTGTGTGTGTCTGTAGCATCATGATCATCATTGTGATCATCATCATCATCATTGTCATCATTGTTTTAATGTTTATATATCCATGCTTGCATTGGTCAAATGGAATTCGTAGAGGCAGATTTTCTCCAGCCGGATGCCTTTCCTTTCACCAACTCTCACCTGTTTCGAAGAAATGTGACATTTCCTCTTAGCTAAACTTTCTTCCACAGAATACTGAAAAACAAGGTCACAACTTATATGATGGTGACACTTGTGCTGAAATATAATGACAGGAGACACAAATACACACACACACACACACACACACATGCACATATACATATGACAGGCTTCTTTTAGTTTCTGTCTCACAAATCCACTGACAAGGCTTTGGTCAGTAGCGGACACTTGACAATGTTGCCACACAGTGGGACTGAACCCAAGACCACATGATTATGAAACAAACTACTTAATCACTCTTCCTCTATAGATTATGCTAAGCGAATGTGTGTGGCTCAGTGGTTATGGGGTATTTGACTCATGATCATAAGGTTGTGAGATCCATTACTGGTGGGGTGCTGTATCTTTGAGCGAGACACTTTATTTTACATTGCTCCTTTTAGCAAGCAAAAATACGGCGTACCTTGTCACTGTCTATGTCATGCTGAATCTTTCTCAAGACTATTTTAAGGTTATACATGTCCGTGGAGTACTCAGCCACTTGCATGTCAATTTCATAAACAGGTTGTTCCGTTGATCAGATCAACTGGAACGGATATAATGTAACCAACCTACTACTCCCCAGAAAAGAGAAATCTGGACATTGTTGTTCCAGATATACAATATCAGAGAAGGTCACGTGTGGATTCTCATAACCTTTCATCATACAACTTCTAAGGTGGAGCCAATCCGAGACTCAGCAATAACAGCAATGAGTCCTACAAGCATAATGTTAATATTTATGCTTCTGCACCCAACCTGCAGATCTCAGATCTTCTCTACAACTTTTGTTTCTAATTCAGGTTCCTCTATCCTTCTTCTAACAATGAAACTTCCTCTTTGGCTGCAGCAGTTTTATTGGAGCAGAACTGCATATTTTGGCAATCATTTCTCCATCTTCTTAAAACCTTATCCCTTCTCACCAACTGCTTTCTTAATATCGTCCCTTACCAATTTTTCCAGTTAAAACCTCTTTCTTCTCAACACCCTTCTATAAGGTTCAAAATAACAACTAGCACTCTGTCAGTTACGA
Organism: Octopus sinensis; assembly: GCF_006345805.1. NCBI lineage: Eukaryota > Metazoa > Mollusca > Cephalopoda > Octopoda > Octopodidae > Octopus > Octopus sinensis. Next base: position 3,376,377 of record NC_043001.1, on the reverse strand, counting down.
AGACAGTATCCCATTTGATCCAATTAAAGGAACAGCCTCTTGTGAAATTAGCAAGCAAGTGGCTGAGTGTTCCGAAGACATGCATACTATTAATGAAGTTCTTGGGGACATTCAGTGCCGCACAGAATGTAACAAGTCTGGCCCTTTGAAATACACGTACAACTCCTTTTTGCCAGGACACAACGTGCTGCCGAGAACTCACAGCCTTACAACTGACTCTTCTTGAAACAGATCTTCGCCATTTTGGCTGTTACGTAAATCATTTGCATTTTCCTGACTCCTGTTATTTTAAAAATCATCTGACTTTTTAGTATTTAGTGCAGATATAATTTGTACAATGTTTTTCCAGACGCAGAAACCAGCCCTTATTTTTTGTGTGTTTATTATTTTGTGATATTTTTTTTCCATTGAAAAGTGTTTGACTTAATAATTTCACTATATTGGTTCTAATTTGTTTTGCAAATGGTATTATGAACCAAGCTATATTATTTTCATAGTAATTCCTTTCAGAGTAATTTTTCTGGAGGGTAATTACTTTTATACATGGAGTCTAATGTTTTACAGAATTGTTATGCAAAATAACATTTAGGCTCTCAATTACTACCTTTTTTGTTATTTCTTATCCTATTTATTCTTTTTTATTTCAGTAGTCACAAATTTTCATTATTATTGTGTTTTGTTTTTGGCCTTCATTCTATTCTATTATCTTTTAATTTTATCATTTCCTCAATGTTTCTATCCTTGTTATTTGTTCTTGGTTTATTTATGCCTTCTATATGTTTCTTGGTGGTTATTCTTAAATTATTCTCATCTATTTTATATCGAATTCCATCTGTTATCGCTTTTGCCTTATGTTTATTCTCCTTTATTTTAATTTTATTGATGTGCATACCGTTTTGTGTATAGTTTTGTGTATATATATATATAAAATTATCTTTCCTAGTTTCAGTCATTAGACTGTGGCCACACTGGGGCACCATTTCAAGAATTCTAAGTCATGTATTGGCCCTTGTCCTTATCTTGTTTTAAGCCTAATACTTATTCTTATGCTGTCTTTTGACGAACAGCTAAGTTACGGGGACTTAAACACAGCAACACCAGTTGTCAATCCACTGTGAGGTGGGGGTGGGGTCAAGCCCAGACACAAAGGCACACACACATATATGTATATACAATGGGCTTCTTTCCGTTTCTGCCAACCAGATCCACTCGCAATGAGTTAGTTTGCCTGAGGCTTTAATACAAAACACTTGCCTAAGGTGCCATGTTGTGGGACTGAACCCAGAACAATGTGGTTGGGAAGTAAGTTTCTTATTTCTTTACTACACACAAGGGGCTAAACATAGAGGGGAAAAACAAGGACAAAGAAAGGTATTAAGTCCATTATGTCGACCCCAGTGCGTAACTGGTACTTAATTTATCGGCCCTGAAAGGATGAAAGGTAAAGTCGACCTCGGCGGAGTTTGAACTCAGAACGTAACGGCAGATGAAATACCGCCAAGCATTTCACCCAGTGTGCTAACGTTTCTACCAACTCGCCGCCTTCTTACCGCACAACCACAATACACACACATACATACATGCATACCTTCATACATATGTACATATATGTAAGCATTCATACATACACATCTACAATGTCTCTTGTAAAAATATAATGATATGCAGATAAAAATAGTCAGACAGACACTAACAGACTGACGCGTAGAATAAAATCACACAAGAACACACACACACACATACACACACACATACACACACACACACACACATCCACATATAATTATAAGCTTTGGTGCATATTCTGAAGTAATTTTATTTCTTCAATTTTATTTATTTTCTTATTGACCTTCTGTTTTATTGTTTAATTGTTTTATATGTTTGTGTTTTTTCCGCTAATATTTTCAATATTGCCAATTCTCACTCCATGCAACAGACACAGAAAAAATATATTTTAATGGACATTTCATATCTGAATGACTTCCAACAAAATAGAAAATAGGAAAAAAATATTGCTTTTTTGCTTCTTTTTCTTAACTTCCAGAATATTATTATAGTTGTTTCGAATATTAAGGAATTATTCTAGTATTATTATTTTTTTCCCCAGCTTATCGAAAAAGAAGAAAATATTAAAAATATTGATTCTTAAAAATCCAACAATTATGAGAAAATGATTTTTTTTTTTCTCTCTTTTAGTGTCTGTATGGTTAACACTTGTAAAGAACTGACAAAAATATAGAATTGAGAGTGTCTTTATGACGTCTGCTCGACCCGCTAGAAAGAACAGGCTAGCATCCATCATACACCACCGTACCACTGCAACCGAGTGAATATGCATGGTACAAATTGATGGGAACTTTCAAAGATCTTACACTCACATTCCTTTAATTTGAAAATTCATTCTTTGACGGGCTTCCATGCTGGTGGCATGCAAAAGGCACCATCCGATTATGGTCGATGCCAGTTCCTCTGGCCCCTGTGCCGATGGCACATAAAAAGCACCCACTACACTCTCAGAGTGGTTGGCGTTAGGAAGGGCATCCAGCTGTAGAAACACTGCCAGATCAGACTTGAGCCTGGTGCAGCCTCCTGGTTTTCGAGACCCCAGTTGAACCATCCAACCCATGCTAGCACGGAAAACAGACGTTAAATGATGATGATGATGATGATGATGATGATGATTCTTGCACGTTGTCTGTTGCATTTTAATCTTCTTTCCAGATACACACATCCACAAATTATATAATATGGCAGAGTCATGCATATTCTTTCAACCAAGACCTCTTTGCTTGTGTTTTTGTTACACTTTAGCTTCTCAACACCTAACGTGAGGTCACTCCCCACTTTCTCAAATTCACACTCACTCAGTGAAGGCCGGTTTTTCCCTTTGCCGTTTTTGTTTTGCGAATTCCTTGGGGACCAGACTGGTCCTGGCATCATGGAAACAAAAGCGCTTAGTTCCTACTGTAACTTAGTTGGCATTAAGAAGGGCAACCAGCTGCAGAGAACCATCACATATTCTGGAACCCGGTGCAGTTCGGTAACTTAAAGGATCCTGACAAACCATTCAACTTTAAATGATGAGGAGGAGGACGACGATGACGGTGGTGGTAGTGCTGCTGCTGCTGCTGATGCTGATGATGATGGTGGTCGTAGTGGTCGTGGTGTTCGAGAGGATGGTGGTGGTGGTGGTGATGATGATGATGATGGTGGTGGTCATGGTCGTGGTGGTGGAGATGATGATGATAGATGAGGAGGAGGATGACGACAACAACCTCAATGACGGTGAGTGGATTTAGAAGATGGAAAACATCTACATTCCATAATAGCCATGGTCTGAATGGTTTGAGAAGATCTGAAGGTTCCAAGAACCACATCATTCTTTTGTTTCTGCTTTGGCATGGTTACTCTGACCAGATGCCCTTCCTAATGACAACCACTCTACTGCATGCACTGAGCGCCCTTTTTTATTCTGCATCACCATTACAAATGATGACACCTGGTTGTGTGGATGACTGTGAACACCATAGAGAGTAGATTTATGCAAGGAAATGAGAGGTAAAAGCATTAGAGAAGGGGCCAGAGGAGAATAGGTTTATTACAATTGAGGAGCTACATGACAATTCCTCCCATTTTTGAAGAGAAGGTAGGAATGCTATTCTATATTTTGGAGATTAGGAATTATGAACCTTATTTACAATGAATGGATATCTTCTCCTTGTTTGTTGTTACCACAACGTTTCTACTAATTTGCTCTCCAGCCTTCATCAAGTGTTCTGCTGGAATTTTGAACCCAGCTCCATATTTGACTAATGGGCTTCTCTGTTCTCATTCCTAAGATATTCTGTTTTTGCTGATGTTATTTTGTTTTTGTTGCTGCTGTTGATATTATTTCTCAAGTCCCTGCTTAACATCAAAGACCAAAATAAGACCTAGTCTATATCATGGGATGCAAGCATAGTGATAGGTGTAACATCTAAGTTTTCCATCCATCAAGGAGATGTCTAAACAAACACTTGGAATTTCTCACTTCCTGCGGTTGGATGGCTCTCAACTTCATCAACGATTTGAAAAGCTTTGTTTTCAAATCTTGTTGGGTCTCCACTGAAAACCTCTCTTCTTATGAAGCAAACTTCCTAGGATTGCTGGTTTCGGTAATTGTAGTTGTGGTCTCCGTGCTGGTGGTATGTAAAAAACACCATCCGAACGAGGCTGATGTGAGCAGTGCCTTGACTGGCTTCCATGCCAATGGCATGTAAAAGCACCATCCAATCGCAGTCAATGCCAGCTCCCTCCCGATTCTGTGCTGGTGGCACATAAAAAACACCCACTACACTATCAGAGTGGTTGTCGTTAGGAAGGGCATCCAGCTGTAGAAACATTGCCAGATCAGACTGGGGCCTGCTGCAGCCTCCTGGCTTCCTCAATCGAACTGTCCAACTCATGCCAGCATGGAAAACGGACGTCAAACGATGATGATGATGATGATGGTGATGATTACTGATGACACAGCCATGCAGCAAGTTGTGTTAGGTTATACATTCATGTGTACATACAACTTTCTGTATGTAATTATATGTGTTTGTGTGTGTGTGAGAGAGAGAGAGAGAGAGAGACAGAGAGACAGACAGACAGACAGACAGACAGACAGACAGACAGACAGAACAGGAATCCTTTGCAGGGTGAGCCATTTACAGCCGAGCAGATTGTAACAATGGGAAAAGAAGCGTTTTACTCAAAAGCACAACGTGCAGCTCAGTCTGGGAATAGACCCCATGATCTAGCAATTGTGAGTGCAACATCCTAACACCTAGGCCAAGCACACACACACACCATAGTAATATACATCATGCATATTAACATAATTTTATGCAACTGTCCCTCGATGGGACGTAAGGGTAGATAGAAACCCAATCACATTTAAGATAATCACTTAAATAACCTTTCCACTGAGGATGGCATAAAACAGAATACAAATTATATATTCATAGTTTTGATAAAAACTATTGACAATTGATGAGGTCAGAATATGTCTGGAACATGTCCTTGGTCATTATCAGTTGTAATAGTAGAAAAAAGATATAAAGAATATTATTCATTCATTAATATCATTCATTAATGATCTCCAATACTTTGAATAGACAAACTTAATTAGTTTATTGTTTTAGATCTCAAGAGAATTTTTTTAATTGTTTCATTACAAAATTATGGCCTTCCTAATGAAGCAGTGTATGCACATTATTGCACAAATGCCAAGCAATTCCTCCATGCTTTCATCATAGTTGTGGTTCTCCTACAACCACACATTTATTCAAATTCAAGCGAAATCTCACTTTCTAACAGCATCGCTATTGTCTGTGTGTCTGCAATGGCCAAGCACGCAGCAGCTTTTTGAATAAACCAAATACAAAAAAACAATAAAGATAAGGAAGTCTACATCCCTGTGATGAGGGCAGAATATGTCCAAAGCATGTCTCAAATTTTCTCCTTCCTTTGCTGGGACAATGTTAAGGAATTTGTTTCCCAACCATGAGCTTTCAAGTAGAGTCTCTTTGAATGCCACTGAAGACAAGTTTCCTTTATTCCACACACCTTGTCTGATGAAAGCCTTAAAGATGGATTTGGTAAATGTATAGAATTGAAATAAAGCTTTCACTTTCTGTTAATATAGTAGAAACTATGGAAGACTGGTGGGATTGTTATTTCTATGAATTTAAATATTGGTTGCTATTTAGCATATAATTTAGTTATTGTAGGTTTACTATTAATACTGATACAGATGTACATAGATATATGTGTTTCTTTGTTGTAGTTTAATTTTAAAGTTGGTGTTTAATCCTGTTGGGGTAGTATTGAGCCAGTTGAGACATTTAAGATATAGAGGGGAGAGATTGGGTGTCTTACTGTAGAGTAGATACAAGGATTCACAGTTTGAAAACAGGAGTTGGATAGTAAGATAAAGGGAATGGTAATGAGAGAGCTGATGGAAATATAGTGGGACACGCACTCCAGGGTCGTTGGGGATGGTGAGAATATGTGAGAGGACAGGGAGGCTTGTGTGGGGTGAGTGGACAGGATGGGGGTGACCGTAATAAATGATGGAAGGAAATATAAGAGAGGTTGGGGGGGGACAAGAGTAACCGAAGATGTGTGAGGACATTGAGGATGAAGAGTATTTATTTCTTTATTGAGGGGACTCAAAAATAGAGGGGACAAACAAGGACAGACAAAGGGATTAAGTCGATTACATAGAGCCAGTGCTTAACCAGTACTTATTTAATTGACCCTGAATGGATGAAAGGCAAAGTTGACCTCAGAGGAATTTGAACTCAGAATGTAACAGCAGACGAAATACCTATTTCTTTACTACCCAGAAGGGGCGAAACACAGAGAGGACAAACAAGGACAGGCAAACAGATTACATCGATTATATCGACCCCGTTGCGTAACTTCTACTTATTTAATTGACCCTGAAAGGATGAAATGCAAAGTCGACCTCGGCAGAATTTGAACTCAGAACATAGCGGCAGACGAATTACCGCTCAGCATTTTGTATGGAGTGCTAACGATTTTGCCAGTTTGCCACCCTGAGGATGGGGAGCATTGAGGGTGATAGGAGGTAAGTGAGGAGTTGATGATGGAGGGCAGAGATGGCACAGAATGGAGGTGATTGGTGGATATCTATATAGATGGGCAGGAGAATGGTCCGTGTCTCCTTGGTTTGTTCTTACATGATAGTTGTAAACAAGCAGGGTCCTACAATTCCAGTCTTGCTTGGAAACATGTCCACCCATGGGGAAATCTTACAGTGATTCAAAATCGGAAAGGATTTGTGTTAGTCAGGATCTCAAGTCATAGAAAATTGGTTCCAATGAATTCCTTCTGATGCATTCAACTATGGAGAAGTAGACATTAAAATGGTAACAATGATGAATACATACAATGCCGACTCATTTTTGCTTCTTGTTCTGGTGTTCTGCATGAAGAATACTGGCAGCAGATGGTAAAGTTGGTATCTTGAAACAAATAAGTATTTCATTCTAAATTTTCTTCCTCCTCAAAACTTTTCTCTATTTCAAATTTATTTTCCTTTTGCAATATTGCATCGAGTTTCTTAATAAATATTAAAAATCTATTAAAAAGAATAAAATAGATTTTAATGTTTGTCATTATTTTGTATTCGTATTTATTCATAATTTTTGCAGAAAATTGCTATGTATTTATGCATGTAATTGCATGGATATGCAATGTGCAGTATGAGTCTGTTTCAATGTCTCAATTGGTTTGTGTTTGAAGTGTGATTACACATGTGTATACGCATATGATATAGAAATATGATATATGGTCCTACACACATACATGCATGCATACACACAGACACAGACACACCTACTTATATACATTTATATATGTGTGTGTATGTGTGTGTATATATATATATATATATATATGCATAAATGTATGAGTAAATATATATATATTTATATATAGACATATATATATATATATATCGACATATATATATCTATATATATATCGACATATATATATATAAAAATACATATAGACACACACATATATACATACATACATACATATTTATATATATTTATATATATATGCATATATATATTTCTATATGCAAATATATATGTGCATGTATCTACGTATATATATATATATATATATCTTTCTCTTTCTCTCTCTCTCTCTCTCTCTTTCTTTCTCTCTGTATATTTATATATATATATATATATATATAATATATATATATATATATATATATATATATATATATATGTATATATATATATAGTCCAACCCATGCTAGCATGGAAAACGGACGCTAAACGATGATGATGATGATGATGATGATATATATATATATATATGTATATATATATATATACACGTCCATGAGTATATACATGTATTTGCATGTCAGTGAAACTGTGTTTATGTATATAAAATATGAGGTGAATCTGCTCTTTTTTGTTTGTGTATGTTTATATTTACATATGCAGTATATTTGCATACGTTTACATAAATATATAGGTGTGTATGTACCCTCTCATGTACCCTGAGCCGTGGTGTGTGCTATTAAATATGATAATGTCTGTCTGCATGTGTAGGTTTGTGTGTGTAGTTGTCTTGGTGTAAATATTTGCAATTGCTTTTGTCTCTGTATATGAACAAGGGTAAGATGGTGTGTCTATACATATAAGTATTTATGTATATAAGTGCGTGTATGAATATATATATATATATGCATATATATATATATATATATATATATATATATATATATATATATAATATATATATATATATATATATATATGTATGTATATATATATATGTATATATATATACATATATATATACATATATATATACGTATATATATTCATATATATATATACACACACATATATATGTATGCATTACATACATATATTTACAAATACACACATACATATATACATATATATTTACAAATACACACATACATATATACATATACATATTTATATACATACATGTATATTGACATAGAATTATATGTATATTTGTTCATACACACACACACGCATATTTATGTGTGTGTGTGTGTTTATATTGTGTGCATTTGGCCGTGTGCACATCTTCATATGTGTGCATCTACGCGTTGTGAGTGTATGTGTATAAATGTGTCTGCTACGAGAACAAATTTGAAAATTAAATTTAAAACAGATTGCAAACATAACAACAACACAACAACAACATCAGCAAACAACAAACAGAAAGAAGAAAAAATGAACAAACATACAAACAACATATGCAAAAAAATGGAGCAAAAAGTGTTCATTTTGATGTATTTTGGAAGAAAATATATGTTTGGCTGGCTCGTTTATATGCTGAAGTCATTTATTGAGTAAATAAATTCTTCTTATTCATTTGGTAAAATGGAGAATAAAAAGCAAAATAAAATAAATGATATGATAAAAAAACGATAAAAATGAAGAAACCAGCAAATATAGTAAAGAAAGAAAAAATACCCATAAACAAAACATTCAAATCAATAGCATTTACCTGTTTATGATATATAGGTGTAAAATAAAGAAAATTGACTCACCTAACAAATAACTATAAATATAGACTACTTTTAACCTGATAGTCTTAAAGAAATTGCTTAGAATGCACTGTACAAATTTGCCAAACGGTGCCGAAGAGGAACAAAAACGAACAACGGCAAATAAAAGAAGAAATGCAATCATTTTAACAGACACCAATATGGATTGATCTTTCATCTTCATCTTTTACTTGTATCACTCATTAGACCAAGCCCATACTGGGGCACGGCTTTCAGTTTTCAGCTGATTCAGTCAACCACAGAGTTTCTATATTCTTTCAAACCTTGTACTTATTCTTTCGGTTTCTTTTGCTGAACTGACAAGTTACAGGGACGTAAACAAACCGACACCAGTTGTCAAGCAGCAGCAGCAGGGTCAAACCCCTTCTCACCTATATACATACAATGGGTTCCTTTCAGTTTCAGTTTACCTCATCCACTTACAAAGGTTTTGATGGGACCACAGCTATAATAGAAGAGATATGCTCAAGGTGCTACACAATGGGACTGAACCCAAAACCATGTGGCTTGGAAGCAAACTTCTTACCACACAGCCACACTTGTGCCTTGCCTTTTATTCTATTATTCTTTTACTTGTTTCAGTCACTTGAATGAGGCCATGCTTGAGCACCACCTTTAGTCGAACAAATCAACCCCAGGACTTATTCTTTATAAGCCTAGTACTTATTCAATTTGCTGAACTGCTAAGTTTCATGGATGTAAACACACCAACATCGGTTGTCAAGCAATAGTAGGGAAAGAAACACAGACACACACACACATATACAACGGGCTTCTTTCAGTTTCCATCTTCCAAATCCACTCACAAGTCTTTAGTCAGTTCGATGCTTTAGTAGAAGACATATGACCAAGGTGATACGCAGTGGAACTGAACCCAGAACCATGTGGTTGGTTAGCAATCTTTTTACCACACAGCCACACCACTACTTATATAGCATATTATGTACGACGGGCACCCTTGCCAACCCCCTTTGCTTGTGAAGACATGTTGGGGCAGCGAAATCGAAATCGAATTGAACCAGCCAGGATCCCTGGTCTGGTGGTACGTAAAAAGCACTATCCGACTCGTGGCCGACGCCAGCACCGCCTCGACTGGCTTCCGTGCCGGTGGCACATAAAATACACAATCTGACCGTGGCCGTTGCCAGCCCCGCCTGGCACCTGTGCAGGTGGCACGTAAAAAGCACCCACTACACTCACGGAGTGGTTGGCGTTAGGAAGGGCATCCAGCTGTAGAAACATTGCCAAATTAGACTGGAGCCTGGTGCAGCCTTCTGGCTTCCCAGAACCCCGGTCGAACCGTCCAACCCATGCTAGCATGGAGAACGGACGTTAAACGACGATGATGATGATGATGATGATGATTTGTATGTATTAATTTGATTATTTTATACAGTTTGTTTATCTTTTATCTATTTTGTTTTTTATATCTTCTTTATTTTTGAGATTTGGTTTGGTTTGGGTTTGGTTTGGTTTGGTTTGGTTTGGTTTGTCTGCTGCTTACTTCTATTTTTATTTATTATATTCTATGTATTTATTTCTGGTATTTTTTTTTTGAGGAAATTTCTGTGAGTCAAAGGTTAACTAATTGAGTCTATATTTAATTTGGTCAGCGCTACATTGAACCAATGCCATCACCAACTGATTGAACTGGGAATTCTGCTTAATCTCTTCCACATGTTAATCTCTTCCACATGTATGTGTGTGTATGCACGTATGTGAACATGTATATGTATATGTGTGTATATATGTCTATAAATATATGCGTGTGTCTGTGAAATCTATGCAATATACATTCAAATATATTTCAAATTTACCTATTTCTATGAAAATTGAAAATATGAACAGTTTTAATCGAATTTTTTTTACCATTTTTAGGGTTTCATCAGAGTGTCTACATAATTTAATAAATCCCAGAGAAACAAATAGCCAATCCATTTAGATAGACATTAAATCTGGTTGCTACAAAGCATGGCCTAGTGATTAGGGTGCTATTCTCATGATCACCACACTATGAGTTCAATTCCCACTCTAGGTAATGTGTTGTGCTCTTTAGCAAAACACTTTATTTCATGTTGCACTAGGGCTGTGTGGGGACCTGCATGGGAAACTATAAACCCATCGTTTCTTCTGAAAGTTGTAAACGTCAGCTAAAAGTGGTTGGGGTAGGATTTGCATGCTGACCTTGATAAACCCTCATCAGCAACGACTACACAGACAGATCCGTGGGTTGGAGGGTTTTTACCTGAGTGGTGCAGAGGAGACATCTGCCAGGTGTAGTAAGGAACACCAATAGCAATGCAACCCATACTGCTACTAATACTTACAGGTGTTTAGCATTTAAACACCAAACACATGTCAAGGGCTAACCTAGTCGATGCAGTATCAAGATATAATTTATGTAAACTTAAACCTGTCAAATTTGCTAATTTCTTTGGAAAAGGATGAAAATGTTTTTATGGGTTTTCAATCTTGGAAAACATAATGGATTAAATTCCCCTAAGGGGGACAGGACAGACATGTATACCTTATTTACATTATTTACATTTGATGGATATTTGTCCTCATCTTGTTTGCTGTTAACAACATTTCAGCTGATATACCCTCCAGCCTTCATCAGGTGTCTTGGAGAAATTTTGAATCAGGGTTCTCATTTGTAAGGTATTTTTCGATGTTGTTGTTGTTGTTATTATTATTATTATTTTTTTTTTTTTTTCTTCTTTCAAATTTTCTTCCATTTCTTGCCGAGTGTCTTCCCGACTCCTAGGGCAAAGAAACTCATAGTGTATATTGGTAGGCCATTAAACCAAACTCAGTATTTCGTTCATATTTTTTTAATTTTTTTTTTAAAGTTAAATTAAAATACATGAGCAGCAACAGTTCTCACATCGACAATGCTCTTCTCAATACGTGTGATGTACCAGTTAAGACAATCTTTTGCACTTCTTGCAGGGATGGTAAGCCAGGGATCATTCTCATATAATTTTCGGTTCCCTTCTTGATCATTCCTAGTGCTCCTACGATCACTGGTATTGTAACCGCCTTGAGATGCCATTTTTCTCAATTTCAATGAGTAGGTCTTTATATTTTCTGAGCTTGTCAAACTCTTTCGCTGAGATATTATGATCACAGGGGATGCTCATGTCGATCAATAAGCAAACTTTATTGTTTTGGTCTTTCACAACAATATCTGGTTTATTGGCCTTGATGGTTCAGTCTGTATGTACTGGAAAGTCCCACAGAATGGTTACATTTTCTCCTTCAGTTACAGCCTCAGGGTGGTGATTATACCACTTGTCGGCAGTTTTGATATTGTAATGCCGACTTATTAGCCAGTGGAGATATTGGCCAACTCTGTCATGTCTTAATTTATACTCCACTGGTGCTAAGACTTTACATCCAGAGATAAGGTGGTCCACTGTTTCAATCATGTCGTTGCAGAATCGGCATTTTGGGTCTGCTCCATTTTTCATCACATTGGCCTGGTAGTTCCGGGTTAATAGGCTTTGGTCTTGAGCAGCCAGGATGAAACCTTCGCTCTCTGCTTTTAGCCCTGAGCTCCGCAGCCACTGATGGGTTTGCTTCTGGTCAACATCAGCTTGTTTGCTGCGGGTCACATATTTGCCGTGCAGAGGTTTCTCCTCATACCTATCAGCCAATTGCTCGTGCGCTTTTTTCATTGCCATCATTTTCACCTTCTTTGCAACAATAGTTGCCGTACTTCCCTCAGGTTGTTCAGTTTGGGAATCCTGCACGAGATCAATAGCAAATTTTTTGCTTTCCTTTATAATAGAATGAAGCTTCTTTCGTCTCTCGTGATTTTCCACGAGCTTTAGCATCCAGTCATTCGATATTTCGAGATATTTGGCCAGTCCAATTGTGGTTGTTTTGTAAGCTAGTTCAAATTGGATCAGGCCTCGACCTCCTTGGGCTCTGGGAAGGTAAAGGCGATCTACGTCTGCCTTTGGGTGGTGCATCCTATTACAACTCAGCAGCTT
>NC_043001.1:3353246-3358246 GCF_006345805.1 Octopus sinensis | reverse complement strand
GACTTTTTCACCATGGAAGTAAGACACCACCACCTTTTCCACCTCTGGGATTTATCAATTCATCACTGGATTTCTTGTTTCTCCCTATTTGTGCAACATTTTTTTCAAAATCCTTTCGAAGATTACAACATACGCACGTACACACACGCATACACACACACACACAAACATACAAACACGCACACTCATGCTTCAATAAACAACATGGTCTAGAAAATACAGCAAGTGCATCCATGAATTTATGATTAAATGTATATGCATGTGTGTGTATGTATGTATTATGTATATAAATATATATATGAATATACATACATGCATATTTAGGTACATACATACATACACATATATATATATATATATATAATATATATATATATATATATATACATACATATGCACACGCACATACTTACATACATATATACACATACATACATACACATATATCATCATCATCATCGTTTAACATCCGTTTTCCATGCTGGCAAGGGTTGGACGGTTCGATTGGGGTCTGGGAAGCCAGGAGGATGCACCAGACCCCCAATCTGTGTATATATATATATGTATATATATATATATGTATGTAAACATACATACACATACATATGTACATATATACATGCATACATAGAACCGTGTGTGTGCATGTGTGGTGGATGTACACGGAGGATGTCTATTCATTTTTGATATCTCTTGGCAAATTTGAGCCTGAATCTCTGATCGTTGTTGTTATCTATGTGTAGAGAACATCTGCTCTCTTAAACCTAAACGTGTTCACAACACCCGTGACTCACCAGCATAGATTTCAATACACAACACTGTTTCGATCTCATTGTGCATCTCTCTAGTTGAAGCAACCTCGGACCAATTAACCTTAAAAGAAATTGAGATCTTACTTACAGGAACCTGCCAACTATTCTCCAATGGGTACAGATTTTGGCCAAACTAAGAGCAATTCATGGGGAGTGCAAATAGCAGAAAGAGTCCTAAGAATAACATATCTTTTTATTCTCAGGACATTCTGGCAACAAGGTCAAAACACAAGGGTGTAGCAAAGTCCCCTTACACAGGTGAATTACATCTGTTAGGAAAACATGTTGATTCAATGGAAGAGAGGTTCTCTAATAGCAAGCAACAACAGCAATCGGATATTCACGTTCACTAAAAAGGAATAGCTACATGATTATCTGGATTCTTGTCATTCAATACGCAAGCTCTGAATTATATATATATATGGGTATACATATATATAAATATGTATATGTATATAGACACAAACCTGTCACCTCACCACTGTCAGTTTTCTGACATCTACCCATCCACATACACAATCATGCACACACATACACATACACACACATTAATGCAGTTATATACAGTCACACACACAGGCACTCACTCACTAAAGAAATTAACAAAATTCACCATTCATATGACCTGCACCCTTTCACCTTCCTATTCTTATGCCTCTCTCCCCCAACTTCGTTTGAACCCTTAAACCTTTAGAACCTTCTAGATTCTTCTACTTTCAACCACTTTGACGTCACTCCTTATAAAGGAATATTTTAAAGAGACACTCATTATCGCTATGGGCTCCGTGTGAGCAATCATTTAAAAGTTTTTGTGCATTTTTATGTTGACATAAGTTCCTTGCTTTTCCTGATGAGAAAGCGGCATAATGTACTCCTTATTCCTTCGCAATTAGGAATATGCAGCCTTTGAAACATATGTCGAAAATAAGGGAATTTTGTTAATTCGTCGTTCAGCTCCATTCTTTCATATATTTATATTTTTAAAATAAACATACAAATTTCCACACGAAAGCACGTAATCTATGCCCTAGGCACGTAACTTCAACCGTGTTTTTTCTGATGTGAATTTGCTACCCAGGTATCGGTTAATTCAAATTATCCATAATAAGATAATTCATTCAACTGCTCAAATATCTATATATATATATATATATATATATATAGTTATATTGTTGTATTTAGGAATGGTCATTTTGCCAGTTTAGCCAATTAAAACACACGCACTATATATTTGGTGTTACTTTGCTTCAGCGTTATTTATTTTTTACATTAATCTTAATCTTATTTCGGACAGAGTTCTTCCATCACACTCCTGTGACCGCATCAGTGGTCCTTTGCTTTCTTTTTTCTTATTTGAGTGTCTCTCCTTACTAACTGTCAGCCAAAGCAAAGTAACACCAAATATATAGTGCGTGTCCTTTTATTGGCTAAACTGGCAAAATGACCATTCCTAAATAGAACAATATCTGTTTCAACTCACGATTTCACATCAAAGATTTTGCAAAACAAATATATACTATATATATATATATATATACATATACATACATTATATATATATACATACATCTATATATATACATATATATATATATACATATATATATATACATATACATACATATATATATATGTATATATATATATATGTATGTATATATATAGATGTATGTATATATATATATATGTATATATATATATATATATATATATATATATATATATATATATAATATACATATATATATATACATATATGTATGTGTGTGTGTGTATATATATATACATATATATATATACACACATGTATATGTGTGTGCATGCATGTGTGTGTCTGTGTGTTTGTGTCTCCTCTTGGCATGCGTGACTGTTGTAAATGAATATCATTCATTTCCAATATCCTGCGAAAACATGTCTAGCCATAGGGAAATATTACCTTTCTTCAAAGGAGGTGTGTGTTTGTGATAGGAGGAGCATCTAGCTACAGAAAACCTGCCCCTAAACAGCGATCCAAGCCACAGAAGCATTGAAAAGTAAATATTAAAACAGAAATGGTGATGGGGTATACTCTCAAAGTATATAAATATAGATGATAAACAACACAGAAAGCCTGATACATTTAAATATTTCTCCGTAAATTCAAAAAAGATAAACAGCCTTAATCAATTTTCAACCCTTATTAGGGTCTCATCTGAACTGTCTACATCACTCAAGACCAATCCCAGAGAAACAAGTAACCAAATCCATTTATATAGAAATCAATTTTTTTAGTCCAGACCAGTGAAAGAATGAATCTGCGTATCTTGAATGTTTCACACTTTATTTGGTATCACAGATCAATATCCACTCAACTTGAAGTGCTCATAAAACTCAATACACTCATCTGTGACACTTAACAATCTCCGAAGCCACATCACAATACCAATCAATACCGATTAACACCATTGAAAGCTGTGTCTCCTGTTCAATAGGAAATGTAGGCCACAGATACTTCAGCTAAGAGATGCTGGCTGTTGGCCACACGTTTAGTTGTTCTCTTCCTGTTGTTGTTTTGCTTTGTCTGGCTGTGTTTAAGATATTTAACGACTGGTCAATATATTTCACTTGCTTATATTCAGGTTTCTTTACCTCACAAGCCAATATTGAGGCAACTAATTTGTTGCTTCAGTGTATAGAAACAAAATTCAAGAATAGTGTTGCCAGTGACTTTGAAGGTTTTTGGTTTACTTAGCCTTCGTTGAACTGAGGTGCTTCTGTGCTCATCTTCAGTATATATATTATAGTCTCTACTAAGTTTAATGACTGAAACAAATAAAAGACTAAAAGACTAAAAGAATATTTTGCCAAAGTCATTTGATGACTGACAAACAAGGTGAGCAGATTACCAAGATTAACAAGTTTTAAATGGTGTTAATATATAAAAATTTTTCCCAAAACAAAACAAAAGACAAAAATTTTTTTGGAAGTTGGCTGGCATTGTTGACCTTCAAATGTTATAGTTCTAGAATTAGGAAGTTAAGTGGACTGCAATGAGTGGACAAAGTCTTGTACTTTTAGTTCCATTAGGCCAGAGATCAAAATGGCTCTAATTTATTTTGTTTTGGTCCTGGGCAGAGGAAAACTAAATATACAATTCTCATAAATTATGTTCTATTAATGGACTGTGGTAGGACTGGCATGTCAAAGAATAGACCTCTGTCATAAAAGTGGTTGAAGGAAGATTTGCACTCATTAAACCCTCACCAGCAACAAATACCAAAACAGCCATGGGTTGGAAGGTTTTTGGTTGAGTGGGGCAGAGGAATTATCAGCCAGGTCTAGCAGAAAATCACCAAAAAAATGTGGATACAGTGACTCACAATTACTGTACATTCCCCCAAGCTATGACCGCTAATGCTGAGCAGGACAATAGTTACACAGACTTTAAAATTATGTCGTTCTAACAAGAGGAATAACACTAATTATATTGTGTTAATTAGCATAACAACACTAATTGTATAAGCTTCACTAATTATATTACGTTAATGAGTAAAACAATATTAATTATATTGACTTCCCTAATTACATTTTGTTCATTAACAGTAGAACATTAATTATACTACTTTGTCCCTATTCATCTCGCAGACAGATACCTGGGAAAGTTATTTGTGACAAACCAACGTTTCATCCAGGTGGAAGAATTTATTTCCCATGCACTTTGTTCAGTAAAACCAGAATCATGCAGGTACTCTGAGTGTCTCGGAATTGAGGAGAAAATATCAAAGAATATAGTTTTAAAGAATTTTCCTCAGTAATTTTTCCAAAACACTAACTAATCATCATCATCATCACTACCACTAACATCACTACATTTATCATCATCACCATCATCATGATCACCATCATGTTAGTAGCAATCATCATCCCAGAGATCTGTCTTCCATGTTGGCATCTGCTGGGGGTCAGAATGATAGGATCTGATAAGCCAGAAGACTGCATCATCGTACTCCATCCCTTGCAATATACTCATTCCAAATCTTAATCTTCTGAAGTTGAAGCATTTTATTGTGATTTTTTTCTATTTTCATTTTGTTTTACGTCTTAATGAAAAGTGTGAGGGCAGCAAACATGGCCGAAAGCAAAGCTTCTGAGATTTGAATGGGGCAGAGGTGGAGCAGAGAGGAAAATTAACCCCGACTCAAGTTTAGT
>NC_043001.1:3295746-3345746 GCF_006345805.1 Octopus sinensis | reverse complement strand
AGTAACTGGAAAATAGGAAAAAGATAGATTCCTTTTAAGGAAAACTAGAAATTTTGTGATTACTTAAAATTATAAATTTATATTTATTAATGAAGCTGGGTCAATAATTATTATGATGGAAGTAAATTGCTTTTATGATGCAAAAGAGAAGGAAACAGAGAGAGAGAATATTAGTGGCAAGGGAACCAGTTGGAACCGGATTTATTCCTTACAGGTATTCCCTTACTCTGTATGATGATGATGATGGTGGTGGTGGTGGTGGTGGTGGTTGTGACGGTGACAGTGATGATGGTAGTGGTGGTAGTGGTGCTGACGTGATGATGACAACGACGATGACGACGATGACGACAGTGACGATGACAAGGATGACGATGTCGACGGTGGTGGTGGTGGTGGTGGCGGCGGTGACGGCGGTGGCAGTGGTGATGATGATGATAAGAAAAGAAAGAAGAGGAGGAGAAGAAGAAGAAGAAGAAGAAGAAGAAGAAGAAGAAGAAGAAGAAGAAGAAGAAGAAGAAGAAGAAGAACAACAACAACAACACAACAACAACAACAACAACAACAATACTACAAAGCTACGAATAGTTAGGAATCAATGACTGAAATATGGTACTACAAACACAGGCAAATGAGAAGATGAAGAAGATGAGTGGTACCAATGCTGAAGCCATCTCAGTTATAAGTTACAATTATAATATTCTTAATTGGAAACTAAAGGAATCAACCAATCTAGACAAGAAAACAAGAAAAATAATTGCCGAATTTCGAATGCACCACCCAAAATCTGATCTAGAATTGAAGGAGGTAGAGGCCTTTTACACCGAGAAAACTGCTTTAAAATAACCAGCACAGGTTTACCGAAATATCTAACTTAGAACCAAAAAAAAAAAACTGGTGCAAAAAGCCATAAAGCTTGAGCAAAGCAAAAAACTGTTTCCTGTATTCAAGGAAGAGGAATAATACAAGAAAAAGGTCATAACACTTGAGAACTTTGATGGAAAAGAAGAAAGGATAAAAGGTGAGAAGTAACCAAAATCTAAAGCTGGAACTCTAAAATATCAGGGCAAAGTGATAGCAAGAAGAACTCTTGCATGGCAAATAATGAAATAACCCAAACAGAAAAGAATTGCAACAATGGTTGAGAAGGGCAGGAGGATTTTTCACTGTGGCAGAAGATCAAGGCCTCCCCACAAGAAACCGCCAGAAAACCATGCAGAAAAATACAATAAGTAACTGTAGAATATGAGGTGATGGGGAAGAAATAATAAATCATATTGTCTCTGCCTTCCCAGTCTTGAAGAATATATCCCCAGACATGACAGAGTTGGGACCTATGAAAATTGGAAGCTATGCCAACACTATGGAATGACCACAGAAAAAGATGGTATAGTCATATCCCAGAAAAGGTCACAGAAATTGACAAAACAACTACACTCTGGGATATGCCAAAACACATTGGTAGAAGGATCCAGTCTAACAGACCAGATGTTGTCAAAGACCACCAAGGTGACAAAGACCACCAAGTGACAAAGACCACCAAGTGACAAAGACCACCAAGGGACAAAGACACTCTCGGGGTGGTTGGTGTTAGGAAGGGCATCCAGCTGTAGAAACTTTGCCAGGTCAGATTGAGCCTGGTTCAGCCTTCTGGCTTGCCAATCCGCAGTCAAACCGTCCAACCCATGCCAGCATGGAAAGCAGACGTTAAACGATGGTGATGAGGATGATGATGATGATGATTGTTTCATTTGAGTTTTATTTTTAAACCCTTTTCTGTCTCTAAAAGCCTCTAAAAAACTAGAAATGTGCCAAAACTATAAAATTAGTCTTTTTTAGGTCTTTTAAAAGTTAGAACTATAAAAGCAGCAATTTTTAACTCTAAAGCAAAAATAAACACTGAAAATGTGCAGAGTACCTTGAGAGAAAAGTTGGACCTAAGAAGCATCAGATGTGGCAAGCAAGATAGATGACTGCGCTAGTATGGTCATGTGGTGAGAATGGATGAGGATAGTTGTGTGAAAAAGTGCCACACCCTAGCTGTTGAGGGAACCTGTGGAAGAGGTAGACCCAGGAAGAACTGAGATGAGGTGGTGAAGCATGACCTTCAAGCATTAGGCCTCACCAAGGCAATGACTAGTGACTGAGACCTTTGGGAAAATGCTATGCTAGAGAAGAATCGGCAAGCCAATTAAGACCATAATCTCGTGGCCTATGCCAGTGGGGGGGGGGGGGGTAACCAGCCCACTTATGTGTACCTTTCCTTCATTGGACACTATACTCTGCTTGTGAAGACCTGTTGAGGCAAGTGAAATCGAAAGCAAATTCGATGACTGACATCCATGCTAGTGGAGCGCTAAGAGCACCATCCGAGCATGATCATTGCCAGAGCAGCTAACTGGCGTCTGTGTTGGTGGGCACATAAAAAGCACTATTCGAGAGTGATTTTTACCAGCGTTGCCTTAATGGCACTTGTGCCGATGGCACATGAAAAATCATTCAAGCGAGGTCATTGCCAGTGCCACAGGACTGGCTCCTGTGCAGGTGGTACCTAAAAAACACCAGTTGAGCATGGCTGTTGCCAGTACCCCCTGACAGGCCCTCATACCAGTGGCATATAAAAGTACCCACAACACTCTTGGAGTGGTTGGCGTTAGGAAGGGCATCAAGCTGTAGAAACTGTGCCAGATCAGATTGGAGCCTGGTGCAGTCACTGGCTCTCCTAGCCTCAGTCAAATAATCCAACCCATGCCAGCATGGAAAACGGACGTTAAACGATGATGATGATGATATATATACATATATACGATAGTCTTCTTTCAGTTTCCATCAACCAAATCCATGCCCAAGGCTTTGGTTGCCCTGAGGCTATAGTAGAACACACTTGTCGAAGGTGCCAGGCAATGGGACTAAACCTGGAACCATGTAGTTGATAAGCAATCTACTTACCACATAGCAACTTCTGTGCCTATATATATATATATATATATATTATATACACACATATATGCATGTATGTATGTAGACATGTAAGTGTGAAATCCAATTTAAATCCTGGATCTTACTCAGGGCTGGTTCTAGATGTTGTGTAGCTAGAAAACGCACAACACAAATTTATGTTCTTTTATACATACATACATATATATATATATAATATATATATATATAATATATATATATATATATATATATATATTTATATATATTTATATATATTTATATATATAGTTATTTATACATGTATAAATATACATATGTATGTATATTTATGTGTGTGTCTTGGTGTCTGCATTTGCGCCCCCACTATCACTTGTCAACAGATAGTGGTGTGTTTATGTCCTCAAAAGAGACTGTTAGAATAAGTACTAGGCTTAAAAGGGTCAATTTGTTCAACTGAAACCCCTTCACGCCGTGCTTCAGCATGTCCACATTGATATGACTGAAACTTGTAAAATGGTAAAAGAGTATATAAATATAAACGCTGTACAGGGTGTTCCAAAAGTCTCTCCACACTGAATTCTTTCCTTCTTGCACCTGCGCATCTTGGCTATCACTGACCGGGTGACCGGGTGTTAGCCATTGTCCCTCACTCATTGTGTACCCTTCAGCGTGTCGACATGCTAACCATTGAAGAATGTACATTTTCAGTTGAATGGGTGTTTCGAGCTGGGAACACATACACAGATTCTGTGAAACGGAAGTTCAGTGAAACTTTTCCAAATACCTTTGTTCCATATCGTCACATTTCAGGATTTGATAAGAAAATTTAGAAACATAGACTCAGTCAAAGACACAGCAAGGAGTGATAGGCTTTCTGTTCTTTCAGACGAAGCACTCCCCAATATTTTTGATAAACTGTTGGCAAGCCCGTCAAAGTCCTTATGCAAATTGTCACAGGAAATGGAAATCAGCCTAGGAAGTGTTCACTTGGCAGTAAAAAAGAAATTAAATTTCAACATCTCTTTTAAAGTTTTTTTAAAGTCTGGTAAAGTCTAATATATTGTTTTGTAGTTTTATTCCATTTTAGAAATTTTTATTTTGCAATAAAATACTTACTGTGTACAGACTTTTTGAACACTCAGCAGATAGTTTTATATTCTTTAAAATTCTTTGAATTCTTTTAATTTTCAATAGCTTTAATTTTACAATTTTATAATTTTTAGTTTTTAAATTTCAATCCTTAATCTATTTACTAGTTTAATTTTGTTTTTCAATTATTCTAATCTAATTTCATTTAAAATTGTGTTTGGTTTTAAATAACTTCATTTCAATTTATTTCATTTTAATTTTAAAAATTTTTCTTAACCTCACCTTTCTCCCTCTGTCTCTATATTATCTTTATGCTAAGCACAGCTTTCTCAAATTTCCCATAATATAGTTACTGCTGTTCTTTCAGTCATTCTCTAATACAATTCCTCCATTATGCCTGATGCTACAACTGACCAAATATTTCAGTAGATCATGTGTGCAAGCGGCCTATATCAAATTTCAACACAGTATTTGGAGATTATTTATATTTGACAGATATTTGTCCTCATCTTGTTTGTTGTTAACACACTCCCACTACACCATATGTCCACGGGCATATAGCGTAGTGGTTAAGAGCATGGGCTACGAACCCAAGATTCCAAGTTCGATTCCAGGCAGTGACCTGAATAATAATAATAATAATAATAATAATAATAATAATAACAACAACATCGAAAAATACCATAGGAATGAGAACCCAGGTTCGAAATTTCCCCAGGACACCTGAAGAAGGCTGGAGGGTATCTCAGCCGAAACGTGGTGTTAACAACAAACAAGATGAGGATAAATATCCGTCAAATGTAAATAATGTAAATAATGTAAATAATGTAAATAATGTAAATAATGTAAATAATGTGTATAATTCCTCATCTCTTAAAAATAGAACTGTGTTATAATATTTGGAGAGTATCTGACTTGTAAGCATTGCAAATATTTGTTTCGTTTAATGAAAATTACAAACACTAATGATTCTTTTTTTATAACAGTCCTTTCCTTAATTTCACCCAACCCGTCTCCCTTCCTCTCTTCACTGCCTCCCTCACTCTATTCCTTCTATTCTGTTCTCTCTTCCTTTCTTTCCTTCCTCTGACACTTATTGTCCCTTTCACTCCTCCCACCACCACCACCCATCACAAGATATTTATTTCTTTATTGCCCACAAGGGGGCGCTAAACATACAGGGGTCAAACAAAGAGATTAAGTCAATTACATCGACCCCATGGTACTTAACTGGTACTTATTTCGTCGACCCCCGAAAGGATGAAAGGCAAAGTTGTCTTCAGCGGAATTTGAACTCAGAACGTAAAGATAGACAAAATATCATTAATATATACACACACACACACACACACACACACACACACACACACACACACACACACACACACACACACACACACACACACACACACACACACACACACACACACACACATACATACATATATATATATATGCGACGGGCTTCTTTCAATTTCCGTCTACCAAATCTACTCACAAGGCTTTGGTTGGCCCAAAGCTATAGTAGGAGACACTTGCCCAAGTTGCCACACAGTGGGACTGAACCTGGAACCATGTCGTTGTTACGTAAGCTACTTACCACACAGCCACTCCTTAGTCATTCAAATTTTATCAACTGGTCAATGGATCAATTGAGTAAACCTACCATTAACAAACTTATAATGACCACTGGTAACAGCTGTCAGTCAAATTTCTTGCAATAAAGAAAAATATGTAATCACCATTATTTATACCTTGTCAGGTGTATCTCTCTGTGTCAAAACCAACATACCTGGAACACAACCACGGATTTACAATATTTTTTTCTACTCTAGGTACAAGGCCAAAGCTTTTGGAGAGGAGGCCAGTCAATTAGATTGACCCCAGTGCACAACTGGTACTTAATATATCGACCCCAAATGGACGAAAGGCAAAGTCAACCTCGGCGAAATTTGAACTGGGAACATAAGGACAGACGAAATACTGCTAAGCATTTCACCTGGCGTGCTAACGATTCTGCCAAGTCACTGCCATTTTACAATATAGAATGGTGATATGACTATAACCTCGATCCCTGCCAAAAGACTATATGAAGTTCTTTTTTAATTTAAACAATATTATCAGACTGATTTACTAACAGAGCTCTTGTAAAGAATTTTGCCCAGATTGGTAATCCCACACAAATAACTCTGCCATGTGTACATATATATATATATTTATAGGTGCAGAAGTGGCTGTGTGGTAAGTAGCTTGCTTACCAACCACATGGTTCCAGGTTCAGTCCCACTGCATCACACCTTGAGCAAGTGTCGTCTACTATAGCCTGGGGCCGACCAAAGCCTTGTGAGTGGATTTGGTAAATAGAAACTGAAAGAAGCCCATCGTATATATGTGTATGTATGTATATATGTATATATATATGTATGTATATATATATATATATATATAAATATACAATTTTAAGTTGAGATTGTTAACTTTAACATATATATGTATGTATATGTTTCTGTGTCTGTGTTTGTCTCCCCAACATCGCTTGACAACCAATGCTGGTGAGTTTACATGCCTGTAACATGGTGGTTTGCAAAAGAGACCAATAAAATAAGTAGTAGGCTTACAAAGAATAGGTCCTGGAGTCAATGTACTCAACTAAAGGCAGTGCTCCAGCATGGCCACAGTTAGATGACTGAAACAAAAGAATAAAGGAATATATATATATTTCTGTGTGAGATAGAGGTTGGGAAACCAACCAACATGTTTGCTCCTATTCTTTTTCTGCCCTTTTAAAAGACAAACACACAGTACCTGTTGTTAACTGTTTCTTATATGTATTAACCCTCCCAACCACTCAGACCCTCTGAAGAAGGCTAGAGGCACATTCATCATCCGAACTTTATCTGCCCATCCCTACGGAACACTGAAGAGATGGAAATGGCTTGGAGGATTTCGCTGCCTCTTGGCAAAAACGGCCGTAAGGAACTAAAACCTACTGCCAATCTGATATTTTGCTCTTTTCTGTAACATTAGTACATGTGTGTGTGTGTAAGACATAGCTATTACATGTGTACATAGTTATGTATTCTTCTAATACACTCTAATTCATTGTAATAAATAGACATACTAGAACGTCTACCGGCTGATGTATGTCGTTTTTGTATCTGTCCCATTTTCTTATTTGCCATATCTATAAATATATGCATACATACATATGTGTGTGTGTATATATATATATATATGTGTGTGTGTGTGTGTATATATATGTGTGTGTGTGTGTGTGTGGTGTGTGTGTGTGTATGGGTGCATGGGTGTGTGATAGATGGAATGCGATTTTTCCATCAACAAAATCCCCACTTGAGGCATTGGTTTGCCTGGAGCAGTAGCAGAACTCACTTTGCCAAAGTGCTCGACAGTGAGATTCAACCTGAAACAAAATTGGTTGTGAGACAGAATTCTTCACCACACAGGAATGACTTACCTCTGTATGCAAATATATCAAAACTTGATTATGGATTCATATAAATATCAGAAATTGTTTTTTAATTTGTATTTTCCAAGAACGAAAATTGATTTTTCCAATTCAATATTCTTCAATGTTATTCGGGCAAATCTCTGTTAGAAGTCCAAACAGTGTTTATTAGAACACAATGCAAAAACAAAATAGTCATTCTAGGAATAATAGAAACAGTGAATTTGTTTCATTTCTCTGTGTCTATGTGTTATTCAAAAGTGCACGATCACTTTAAAAGAGGTTTCTCTCATCCATTAAATCTATTTATATGTGTGTGTGTGTTTATCCAAAATGGAGATGAACACCATTCCTTTACGTAATCAGCTTGAAAAATTGCGAAGATATTATTCCTGTTTTTCTATTTTCCTTAACATGAAACCAATGGTAGACTTAGTACACAAATAAAGAAATTCTATCTACCAATGCTATATCAAGCACTCATTTCCATCATTTGACATTTAAATAGATGCATATGTATGTATATATATACATATATGCGGGCATGGCTGTGTGGTTAGGGAGCTTGCTGCCTAGCTACATGGTTTCGGGTTCAGTCCCACTGCGTGGCACTTTGGGTAGGTGTCTTCCACTATAGCCCCGAGCCAACCAAAGCTTTGTGATTGAATTCGGTAGGTGGGAGTTACTGCTGTGTGTGTATGTGTGCATATAGCTGCTCAGTGCCTCTCTGAAAGAGAGAGAGGAATATATATATATACATATATATATACATATATACACACACACATAGATATATAGATATATATATATACCTACATAGATATATTAGATAATGATAGTTATGGCCAGTGTATATGGCTACCCTGGGTTTCATGTCCAAAGTGTATAGCTTGATGGCATTTCCTCAGACCCTAATGGCCGGTGGCCTATAAACTCTCTTTAAAGTGGAGGGAGAAAAGTCCTCATTGCTAGTTGTTGAATGCACAGACAAAGGAGAAGGGTTAGTCTGGTTCGCCAGACCTCAGTCAAATCGTCCAACCCATGCTAGCATGGAAAGCAGACGTTAAATGATGACGATGATGATGAATGGACACCCAGAATAAGGCAGAGACAAGGTTGATGAAAAGTTAGTGACTCATGTCTTACATGCATCCAACAACAAAGACAAAACAAGTATTGTTGGCCTTTAAACTTTTCAAAGTTGAAATTCCATGCTGAGACCATAACCTTCTTCTAATTTTGCAAATGCATCACGGGCTTTCTTTATTAGAAAGATTTCATCATCAAGATCATTTATCATGTGCACAATAGTGACTAAATATAGGAATTTATTCACAACCAGAAATTTCTGTCCATCCACATGAATATTAGGCTCAGAATCACCTTTATTTGGAACAATTATGTCTGTACTTTTTAGGCTGATTGCAAGACCTAATGCTGAGGATTTGAAAGGATTATGAACAAAGTGTCTTTGACTGAATAATTTAATAGTTAGTGATAAGCGTTTGTCTTCGGCAATATCACATGACATATTACAGCCATAAAATGCTTTCATTGTGGCAACATTTCCCTGATCAAGCAGTTCTGGTATCAGAAGTGGTGATCAATCGTAATAAAAGCTAATTGTTCCAGTTTACTTCTAATTAATAGCATTTTCATACTGAGGGATAAGCATGCGTCTCACCAAATAGAACAACATTCTGCTTCAGTCCCACACTTACTAAATATAATCACATGGTTGGAACAAATTCTTCAACAAACAACGGGAAAAAAGTCGATGTGCCAACCATGTCTTGTTTTGTGATTTGCAGTTCATAGAAAACTTTTCCAAAGATCCGGAAGTAATGTAAATTAGTGTAAAACCCTTTACGGACAACCAGCAAACTGTAAGTACCAGAAGTATTAATAACTCAAATGAAATCTCCGTATGACTGTAATGCACTCTAAGCCTTGACACCTGCTTTGCAAGGGTTGCTTGGCAAAGCAGAATTATTTACCTGTCTTGGAAATAAGAGGAGATGGCTGACAGGAAGGGAATACAGTCATAGAGAATTCTACCTCATTGGGCTCTTGTCTGACCCATGCAAGCATAGAAAATTAGATGTTAAAATGAGAAGGAGAACAATGATGGTGGTGGTGGCAGTGTGGTGGTGGTGGTGGTGGTGGTGGTGGTGGTGGTGGTGGCGGCGGAAGTGGCGGCAGTAGCGGCGATGTGGTGGTGGTGGTGGTGGTGGTGGCGGTAGCAGCGGTGAGGATGACCTAAAGATGATGATGACCATGCTCACCATATTAATTATTATGTCGTTTTCTTAGTCGTTAAAGAATCTTTATTTGACAAAAAGCAATCAGGAAACATGTTCAGTAATATTTGAAATATTTCCACCTCCCTATTTGAAGAAAAGAATCCCACATATATCAGAAACTGATTCAAGAAGGCAGCAGGTTCGAATCATGTCTGTATTGAGAGGTGTTGTTTGGCACAGGATGCTGGAGTAAAATGAAAATAGATTTCTATGGCAGCATGTAAAATTAATTAACAACACTCACCGAGAATTAACAGAAGCTTATTTACTGCAAATAGTCTCTTCTATATTGGTCTTTTATAATTACTAACAGTGATAATTACACACTGGGAGAGACATACTACTGAGGTCTACAACAATTTAGCTGCTGCACAACAGTCTGCGGTTGGCCCATCACAACAGGATAATAACTGCACTATGTTCATGATGACCAAACCTCTGTCTTGTAATTGCCATGAGAACAGAGAAGTCAAGGATTGCCTCAACCTTCTGGAGTTACTGCCAAAAAACTGCCTTTATACGGGTCTCAATAAGAAAGTTATAGAAAATAGAATCACCCAATGGTTTGATGCTGGTTTGTCAGTTAATTGGCTGATCAGTGGCTTAGCCGTGATGTTTATTCAGCTAACCAGTAATTCAGTTTTCAATCTGTAAGGTACCATAGCCATTGCTTGCAAGCAATATGACCTGGTAGGATGTACCATGCTTTCAGTAATTGTGTTAGGTGCCCGTAAAGTCATGAACAAGCATTGACATCCTTTCAGCAATCCCAATTTTGAACCAACGGATTATCAGAGATATGACAGCTGGAAAGATAGATGAATAGATAAAAAGATAGATAGATAGATAGATAGATAGATAGACAGATAGATAGACAGACAGAGATAGATAGATAAATAGATAAAAAGATAGATAGATAGATAGATAGATAGATAGATACATAGATAGATAGATAGATAGATAGATAGATAAAGTGATATTTAGATAGATAGATAGATAGATAGATAGATAAAGTGATAGTTAGATAGATAGATGGATAGATAGATAGATAGATAGATAGATAGATAGATAGATAGATAGATAGATAGATAGATAGATAGATAAATAGGTAGGTAGACAGATAGGTAGACAAAGTGATAGATAGATAAATTGGTAGATAGATAAAGTGATAGCTAGCTAGCTAGATAGATAGATTGACAGATGGATAGATAGATAGATAGATAGATAGATAGATAGATAGATAGATAGATAGATAGATAGATAGATAGATAGATAGATAACTTTCTTTATTGGCCACACAGGGCTGAACACAGAAGGGACAAATACAAATGTAGAGCGTTTCTTTTCGTAAATGAAAAGCAAACGAGGAAAAATGAGAAACAAAAGTAAAATCCTGATCAAAAGGGATCTGGAAAAGAAAAGGATCAAAAGGGATCGTATGTCATAGAAGAATTTAAAAAATGTAAGAAGCAAGATTAGGTTTATCTGTGGAAAGAAAAGCCTATGAAAAAGACCACGGTAACCTCAGGCAGGGAGGGAATAAACACATGAGAGCAAAGTGCTCTCTCTCTCTTTTTTCGATTTACCGGATCATGCTCAAAGTGGTTTTGTCACTTGCATGCACCATCTTTGCTACATTCACCCAACTTTTTTTAAAACTTTCATGAGACAAAACCTGCCTCTCCATTCTCACCTTCTAAAAAGTTGATGAGCGATTGGTCAGAGAGGTAAGTGTTTGTCTCTAATCCTTTTGCTCGAGTCCACCACACACATTCTTTCACCATGGCCACCAGTATGATGAAGACTGCCTCAGTGTCAAAGACATTCCCAATCAAATGAGGGTCTGACAGAATTGTGCTCAAGTTATTTCCAGGCTTTCAAAACGTTTTCTTGCTTCACAGACATCAATCCTGCATTCTGAAACCGTTCCATGCTGGGATGATTTGAGAAATAACTGGGAAACCAGAATCAAATAATAATAATAATAGGAATAAGGATAACAACAACAACAACAACAACAACAACAACAGCTGCAGCAGCAGCAGCAGCAACAAAAACAACATCATCACCATCATCAACATCAACATCATCAACATCATCAACATCACCAGCAGCAGCAACGCCAGCAGCAGCAGCAACAAAAACATCATCATCATCATCAACAACAGCAACAGTAGCAGCAGCGGCAGCAG
Organism: Octopus sinensis; assembly: GCF_006345805.1. Classification (NCBI taxonomy): domain Eukaryota; kingdom Metazoa; phylum Mollusca; class Cephalopoda; order Octopoda; family Octopodidae; genus Octopus; species Octopus sinensis. The sequence continues at coordinate 3,333,759 of NC_043001.1, read as the reverse complement.
TAGCAGCAGCAGCAGCAGCAGTAGTAGTAGTAGCAGTAGTAGTAGTAGTAGTAGTAGTAGTAGTAGTAGTAGTAGTAGTAGTGGTGGTGGTGATAGTAGTAGTAGTAGTAGTAGTAACGTGTTGTTGTTGTCGTTGTTGTTGTTCTGGAATGAAATTACTTCCTGTACATAAATAATGTTATTAGGAAAGGAATTAATGCTACAACCTCCCATCATATTCCTGATCTCATAAAACATAATCCTTTGTTTATTGAACAGAAGCTGAGATATAATCGAATTCTCTGAAACAATATAACTTTTATTAGAGGAACACATTGAAAATGCAAATGTTATAAGGCTGCAATAATGCAATAATATCTACGCAGACGCACACTCGTGTGTGCATGTGTGTCTATGCACGTGTGTGTGTGTGTGTATGTGTGTGTGTGTGTATGCAATTATATGCGTGTGTGTGTTTATATGTGTGTCTGTGTAAACCAGATTAATTACTTGAAACACCAATAAAGAATCAGCCCCACAGCCAAAGATCAAATTCATAGTCCATCCTTGGCGCTGTATGCAGATTGGATACACAATTCTTTTCTGATATTGATTTTTTTTTCCAAGAGATCATGGTACCACCTATTTGTCATATTCGGTATATTGTCTCTATTTTGCTTTTAGTTATTCTTAGTCATCATACAGGGATCTTGTGGGTAGAATCCCCATGCTGAGTAGATGTCGAAATGACCTGTCCCTGAAGGCCAAAGCATCTAGCGCCACACCCGCAGGCCGGCACCAGGCACCACAGGCTCTGATTGGGAGTCTGGACACCTCTACCGGCCGATCAAACACCTGCAACATTTGATGGTTAGAAAAATACTGCTGAGAGATGAAACGCAGCATTCACAGAGGATGTTGGAAAGCAATATGGCTACCACCTCCTCTTCCTCTTCTTCCTCCTCCTCTTCCCTTTCTCAGTTTGCATTTGTGTTTGTGTTAACCAATAAGCGGTGGAGGAGAAAGTGGGGCATCCTTGTGGTAAGTTGGATTTTCTGTGTATTGTGCTGGTGCCACATGTAAAGTTCCTTTGCTGGTGCCACATAAAAAAAAGCACCTGTCTTGGTGCCGTGTCTAAAGCAACCACACTGATGCCATGTACAAAGCACCTGTGCCAGAGTTCTGCAAAAGAAATAAAGTACATTCTTCAAAGTGGTTGGCATTAGGAAGGGCATCCAGCTGTAGAAACCTTACCAGACAGACAACAGGACCTTGGTGCAGTGCTCCATCTTATTAGCACCTGTAAAACCCTCCAACCTATGCAAGCATGGAAAATAGGTGTTACATTATGTTGATGATGATGAGGAGGAGGAGGAGGAGGGAGAGGGGGAGTAGGAAGAGGATGTTTGTGATGGTGATGAGTTAGCAGAAAGGATATAAAATATTCAGCTATGTTGCTGGTTTTCTAGAAGAGCCTTGTTAACGGAAAACCAAACACTCTAAAGAATGTAGTTATGTCCACCAGATTCTCTTTTGCGTCCATTAACTTCGATTTTATAAAGATTCTTTGAAATCTCTCAGAAAGTAATCTTTAAACATCTAAAAAAAATCTCTTCTCCTAGGAACAATATTTGCCATGTTAGTTTGGACGTGGCAAACACTTGGAGAGATGCAAAAACCATCTGAGTGCTGTTACAGTCTGAGAAAGTTTTCTTTGAGAGGAGATTTGTAAAATCGTTTTGAGGATATAAATTATATTTGCCTAAGCTTCACTGACAAATAACCATAATAAAATAGGATTGGTGGATTAACATATAATGGGATTTAGTAACATATGTCTTCAGCTTTTGCATATATAGGCAAAATGCATATGTGGTTCCGTGTGTGTGTTTGTGTGCGTTGATAGAATTATAGGAAGAGAAATATAAATTATAAATGACTGGTTGAAAGAAGATATCCATATTGCTTTCTCTTCTTTACAGTATAATATATATGTGAGTATTTGCAATAAATGTTTTCAATGGATATCAGTGTCTGTGTGTGTATATATCAGCATGAGTATATGTGTGTATATAGCTGTGTGTGTGTGTATTTATACATATATGTCAGCATGAGTATATGTGTGTATATGTATCTGCGTGTGCATGTGTATTTATACATATATATCAGCATGTGTATATGTGTGTTAATATCTGTGTGTGTGTATTTATACATATAGATCAGCGTGTATATATGTGTATGTGCATGTGTGTGTGTGTTTGTGTATGTATTTATACTTATATATCAGCGTGTATATACGTGTATGTATATGTGTGTGCTTGTGTCCTAATGATATAAATTTCTTCTAAGGCTGCAGTTATATATAGCAGAGAAAAACGAAACTATTTGAACACACACACACACACACACATACACATACACACACGTATGTTTTCATATTTACATATATGTGTGTATGTATATTGGTATGGTGGTAGTATGGATAGTCTAAGGAAATGAGAGCTATGCTCTGAGCCAAGAGAAGCATGGCATACCTTGCTACGTTCAATAGTGTGGTATGCCGTTGGGGAGAAGAGGAATTGGGTCAAAGAGGGGCTCATTCTTTGCAGTTCCCTGTTATCAACTGATGTGTATTTGTATTTCAGTGTAAGGCTAATGTAGAATATAAAACATTAATAATAATAATAATAATAATAATAATAATAATAATAATAATGATAATAACAACAATAATAATAATAGTAATAATAATAATAATAATAATAATAATAATAATAATAATAATAATAATAATAATGATAATAATCATAATAACAACAATAACAACAGTTTCAGTTTTGGCCAAAAGGCCAGCAATGTCAAGAGGGTAACTTGATTATATCGACCACAGTGCTAAACGGTGTGTGTTTCTGTCTGTATTTGGCCATTACCACTGCCTGAAAACCGGTGTTGGTGTGTTTACGGCCCTATAACATGGTGATTTGGCAGAATAATAAGCACAAGGTTTCAAAAAAAAAAAACAAATAAAAGTACTGGGTTCGATCCATTTGACAAAAAATTCTTCAAAGTGTTGCCCCAGCATGGCCAGAGTCTAATGGCTGAAACAAGTAGATACAACATAGAAGACAAAGGCTAAATCACAATCCCCTCTACTACTACCGACACATTGTGCCTCTTCTGTATTGTTATTCAGGAATCTACCACAGAAAACTGGCTGTAACTTCTACTCTGTATTGAGTTCTACATTTTACTGCTATTCTCCTGACAACTTGACCGATTCCACTTGTTATATGTCACTGGACATTTGATTCATTCTGTTACTAATTAATACTTTTGTATCTGATTTATTGATATTAAGGTATTTGGAACTGAAGCCATTCTTCAAGGCTTGGAATGCACCCAAGAGTACATGTGTCTCTAGAATAAACTGTCAGCAATTAACAAGAGATTACATGTGTTGCCTGAAATCTGGAAACAATTATTTCCCCAAAGTTAAACAATTCGCCGCAAGCATCAAATAAAATTCCTCATCATTATCGTGCTACCAAATAAGTAGCAAGTTCAGCTTAACTAATATCTGTGTATTGATTCCAATAATGGTAAAAAGAAATCTATGGATAATTATCGTAAGAATTCTATGTTGATATAATTAGTCTGCCTGTTGAGGAAGAATTCAGAAGTGGACAAATTTTCTGCTAGTGAATGTTAGTCTGTTCAACTAATCCTGTTGGTTTGCCAAAATGTAATGGGCATGGTGAATTTGGAATCTAAAATTCCAATGAAATTCTTCTATAAATGTGTCGCAAATATAACGTAAGCACCACAAACTTACATGTTATAAATCCTATAGATTCGTGTATCTACAGTAATTTGTCAGCAATCAGATCACTGGCGTCTTGTTCATTATATTATTATTGGTGTACCTAAGGGATGTCAAAATTACCAGGGTAATGAGTTGTACATAGTGCCAAACCAATTTCTGGTTACTAATGATAATAAAGACACATTTTATTAAACAAACTCAATGACAGACACACATTGTGACTCATAGCGCAAAAGCTATGATATAAGACAGGATTAAGGCTCCGTTTAATGGAATACTTTGAATGTTAGACAAAATGCTGTGTGGCATCTAATTACAGCTCTTCACATTTTGAGATCCAATCTTCCTTTGTTTAATTTTGCCTTTTCTCATTCTAAGTTTAATAAAATAAAGGACCCATCAAATACTGCAATCAGTTCATCATCATCATCGTCGTTTAACGTCCGCTTTCCATGCTAGCATGGGTTGGACGATTTGACTGAGAACTGGCGAACCAGATGGCTGCACCAGGCTCCTATCTGATCTGGCAGAGTTTCTACAGTTGGATGCCCTTCCTATGCCAACCACTCTGAGAGTGTAGTCGGTTCTTTTACGTGCCACCAGCACGAGGGCCAGTTAATCAGTACTGGCAAAGGCCACGCTCAAATGGTGTTTTTTACATGCCACCTGCGCAGGAGCCAGTCCAGCACCACTGGCAATGACCTCGCTTGAATGTTTTTTCACGTGCCACTGGCACAAGTGCCAGTAAGGAGACATGGGTAATGATCATGCTTGATTGGTACTTTTTTACATGCCACCAGCACAGGAAGCCAGTTAGATGCTCTGGCAACGATCATGCCCAGATGGTTGTCTTAACGCTCCACCAGCACAGATGCCAGTCAGCGAATTTGATTTCAATTTCAGTTCTAATAATTAATACTACTTCCTAGGTTTATGATTAGTGTCTAATCAAGAACTTGAATTGTTTAGTAAATTACAGGTGTTTTTTCCACACGTAAGATGTGAAAGAATGAACAGTGCTTGTGAGTTTCACAGGCCCTCTTTGACTGTTAAGGTCAATGCTATTAATTCTTGAAACTTTGTCCCTCAACGACTGTGAGAAAGATATGAGTAGGGGTTTGTAATGCCTGAGGGTTGATATTTTTTTGGATGGAAACCATTGTTGTAGTAATAAGAGCAGGCATTGGGGAGTGTGAGTGTGAGGAGAGAAGGAGAGCTGTGTGAAAGAGAAATGCCTAAGGTGAGGTGACATGAACCCAGTCAGCACTGAAGTGGGAGAGTTCAGTATAGAAGTGGGGGGGGGAGAAAGAAAGAGTGCTTTACGATATCAGGGAGGTTTGGCTGGTGTTTCTAGAAGCTTAAACACTCTCTTACATGCTCCTTCATTGATTTGCAATGAACCAGTTGCATTCAGCAGTTTACTTCACTGATTCAGGGGAGTTCCAGAGAACCATGAATCAAAATTAATCTTGCAGGAAATATGGTTATGAACCTCTCTCCCATTGAGGGATGAACTTATTTGACCAATTCATTTGCCCAACTGACCTCTCAACTCATTACAGTAACATGACTGAGTATTGAACCAACATGCATGCCTTTAATATCATTTTCAGGCCAAATCAACATGACTCAGTGAACCTTATAATTGAGGATTTAAAAACCAGGTCCATTTATCTGACAAGCTTCCTCAATTTTCAAGGCTTGGGGCTTGGGATGACCAAAACTTATGACAAAAGTAATCAACATTATTTACATTATTTACATCATTTACATTTGACGGATATTTGTCGTCATCTTGTTTGTTGTTAACACAACGTTTCGGCTGATAGACCCTCCAGCCTTCATTATGTGTCTTCGGGAAATTTCAAACCTGGGTTCTCATTTGTAAGGTATTCTTCGATGTTATTATTATTATTATTATTATTATTATATTATTATTATTCAGGTTACAACCTGGAATTGAACTCGGAATTTTGGGACTAGTAGCCTGTGCTCTTAACCACAACGCCATAACAACAATAACAACAAACAAGATGAGGACAAATATCCGTCAAATGTAAATAAGGTAAATAATGTAAGTAACGTACATAGTTCCTCGTCTCCTAAAAGTAATCAACTCCCATCAGATGTGACACAAGACCTCATGGCTTTAAATGAAACTTCTTAACTAAGAGGCCATGTTTGTTCACTATTTTTATGTTATTTTTTAGTTTGAAAGGAAGAGAGTACCCACATCCTTAAACAGGGTATTCTCCAGCTGGGAGCCTGACCTTGAATGCTTGCAACAGGTCGGACTTTTCTAAAGGCAACCAGGGGTGGTGGCCAGATGGTTGTGTTCGTCCAAATGGAATTTACGTCTACTACTGCAGTTGGTTTGACAGGATTTGAACCCAAAAATGTAAATAACCATCAGAAATACTCTCCAGCATCTAGATGAACATCCTTACTTTTGGTCATCCACACACTAATCATCAACATAATCATCATCATCATCATTCAACACCCGTTGTCCATATTGGCATGGATCGGATGGCTTGACAAGGGCTGGCAAGTTGGTAGGCCTTGGTTTGGTATGTTTCTATTGGCCTTGTTAAGGTCAATGGCTAATATGACCTCAGCAGGACTTAAACATGAAACACAGATTACCAATAAATTTTTGTGGTGGCAACTAGATAATGATTCTTAACTGGAATGGTTGTTAATTAGTGAGAATAGGGTTTAAAATTTTGTAGCAGGGATTTGAACCTAGATCTTTGGATACATGGTCAGACACCATGAGCAGAAACACAACAGTTTCACACAGTCAGTCTATTAAGCAAGCAACCAGCATCATGCCAGCTTCTAGAATCTTCTTCTTGCACCCTATAAAAGGCTTCTTTTGGCAGTAATTACTTGCAGAATGTTGAGGCAGCCAAGTGAGATGTGTGTCTCCATTCCTTACCACACCAGACAGCCCATGCAGCACATCACTCAAACAGTTGACCAAGAACCTCCCTCTCCACAAACATAGCACAATCACTTCCAGCCATGTTGGATTATCCACTCGTTGCCATATCAACAGCTTGCCATAAACTCCAAGCAGCATCTCTCCCCCAGTCTGTAATTATTGCTGTTTTTACCTGTAAAAGGCCAATGCAGTTTGTCTTTATGCGTGATAATAAAATCTTCTGTTAAATGTTCTCAGGTGTTGTTCAGGTAATTCTTCACGCAGCCCAAGAAACCTATTTCCATTCATCAACTCAACCAGTCACCATCACAGATCAGCCAACCAACAACCAGGAGACAAGTTCAATGAAATGTTCCATTGGTTTATAATGGGAGCTCTATGCACATGCGTGTGTGTGTGTGTGTGTGTGTGTGTGTGTGCACATGCATATATTTATGTGAGATGTTGGGTAGTTTTATTAACTTCTAGTCGTAAAGGAATACCTAAAACCTGAAAAATGCTGATAAAAATCAATTAAATTAGAATTCACAGCTATGGCCATTCCAAGCTTTGAATTTTTGTTTTTAGGAAATGAAAGATTTAGAAAATAAACCAACCACTCATTATTTTAATCTTGTTGAAATTCACCTGCCCGAGACCACCTTTGGTTCTATATGTTACTAAACTCCTGTAGTTTGCCACAACAAAAGTATTTACAGCATGTAGTTGAGCTAAGGCTAACTCTTGAGGTCTAGGCAAGTTTTTTAATCCCATAATCCTCTTGGGTTATAGAAATATTATTAACATTGGGTATCTCAATCCATTTTCTCAATGAAACATTAAAATCAAAATTACAATTAAAGTTAAAAACATATTTAAATTAAAACCTTTTCTTTATAAATTCATTTGAGAACCTTTTTGTTAAATGGTTGCAAGCATCAGTTAAATAATCGAAAAGTTTATTGTTTTCTAAATCCTTGTAAATTCTTAATTATTTTTCAAATTAAATGAAAGACATTGCTTAGAAACATTCTCACAAAAGAATAAAAGAATTGTTTGAATTCATTGAGAATGGTTTTGTTACTACAATGAATATTTCAAGAACTGGTTTGTCGGTTCCTTCATTAAATCATATCTACGTTCCATATTTATACCTGCTTTCTCTTTTCTCTTCTTGTTTTGGCTTATTTAGAGATAATGTACAAGTTTAGAACTGACCAACGAATTGGCCATATCTAAAAATATTCATGCTTATTTATTATCTCAATCAGCTTCCAGAAAATTCTATATTTACTATTTAGTAAGCAGAAAGTTTTCATTGAGAAAATGGATTCAGATAGCTGACCTTGGCAATATATCTATGACCCAAGAAGATTATGGGATTAATAACATCCATATTATTACAGTTCTGGAACTCATGAATTGGCCTTTGCTCACCTGCAAGCTATAAAAGCTTTTGTTTCTGGCAAAACGAATAGTATCTTACTTTCATTCCATTTAACTTGCTTCAATATTGCTTACAGAATTATATTTTAGTATTTCTGTTCTTTTAAACAGCTTAAAACCTTCTTATTAATCACTTTCTAACCGAACCAGTTGAGCAGTTAAGATATTGCAAAACATTTTCCCCTTGCTTCTTACAAGCATTTGCTAATGCACAAACATATGTATGGTACAGAGGAGACATGCAAACACACACACACACATATATACCTGATCACATACATATACAGATATAGAAATATATACTTATATATTTACATATAAATATTTATATACATGTGTGTGCATGTGTATATATATAAGACTGAGGTGGAAATGGCATAGAAGTCTATACACACACACACACATATACACACATATATATATATATATATACACACATATATAGACATATATATACATTTATATATATTTATATATATAGGTATATATACATATATATATATATGTATGTGTATATAAATATATATATACACACGCACACGCACACATACACACAGACACTATTATTTATGGCTTTTTGTTTGTGCTTTAGGATATTCCAAAAAGAATTACTATGTGTGTGTGTGTGTAAAAGAGATTAAGAAAGGTTGCTAAAAGAAGGGTCTCATATCCACCCATGACATACACACCAATACACATTAAATACGTACGTCATATACACACACTATCACTCCATTGCAAACGAGTATCATAAATTCACTTTCATTTCCATTTCTTTTCCTCCTACTTCTCTTATTCCTTTTGCTTCGCATTGATAAAGATGTATTCACCCAAATTGTTAGATTAACTTGTATTCCTTTCATTTGGTATATTTATTATCAATGTATACATTCATATTTATTGTACACATTCTTCAGTTGTTATTGCTTCTTTCATATTTCTGTATTTCGTGCATTGTGGTACCTCATTTGTCTACCTCCCCTCCTTTGTTTGTTCTGCAGTTTATATGGATGCTTTATTTACATTCATACATATATGCATATGAAAGGCATACGCGAATGCACGGGCACAGACACACACACACATATATATATACGTATACATACATATAAACATGCAAGATATTCAGGGTTTCTCCGTTTCAGTTTTCAGGAATGAACACATACACACACACACACGTGCATGTACACACACAAACGTGCATGCACACATACACACACACACACATACACAAACACACACATGCACGTGCATGTGCATGTAACACACAAGCATGTGTAAAGAGTAATGAAACAAATATAATTGTATATACTGAAGAGGTACGCCAATGCATCGGAAGAGTGATGGCTGTTGCCATACACACACCTACTTATAGGCACAAACATATGCACACACATTCATTCATAAATATTATCGCCGAGAATATTGGGTTAAAAAGAACCCTTTGATGGGAAAACATTGAATGGTGCTTCTGACATTTTTCCGTTCAAGGGGTTTTAAACCCAATAATCTACAGGCTATTGTTTATGGATTTATGCAACAAACATACATGCATGCTTGCATGCATACTTGCATACATACACACATACATATATACACATATACATACAATGCTATCTGGAGAAGTTATTATCCTGGAATAAATAAAGAGAACCCCCTGTTATTGAATACGCACACAAATACCAGCACAAGGAATTCTGGTGGAACATTCCCATCAAAACATCTGTCAAGTGCAGACATAACAGGTTGGATACTGTTGTTTAGGACAGACAAAAGGGAATATGTACTGTCGTAGGGGTCAGATGTCCTGCTGCTGTAAATATGTCTTTGATTTTCAAAGAGAAAGAAGATAACAATGGTTAATGCTTCAAAACCTCTAACTTCTCTACCTTGATTATAAATTTATATTTATACCAATAATAATTTGTGCACTTGGATTTGTAAGGAAATACCAAAGAGACAATATGGGTTAGTGAGGATTTTCCGAAAAAGAAATCTACTGGCTAAATTGCACGTTACATATACAAGGAAGAGTCAAACATTATACGTACTCTTGTTTTTTCAATGTATTTACACAAAAGCATCAGATAAACAAGTCAGTCATTTTTCTATACAGTCTCCTTCCTTTTCAATGCACTTGGTCCCACGCTCCACAAGCTTGCATCTTCCTACCGAGAAAAAGGTTTTCAGTTCGTCGTGCAACCATTTATGCACCACTTTCTTCACATCTTCATCCGTTGGAAATCAACAACCTCATAAACTATCTTTGAGAAGTCGCAAGATGTGATAGTTAGAAGGGACGAGATCTGGGCTGTAGGTAGGGTGTTCCAGCCCCTCAAAACTCAATTGGTTAATGGTTTCATTGGTCTGAGTGGCAATGTGTGCACATGCATTGTCATACAGCAACAATACTTTCTTTGACAATTTGGTGCAAACTGCTGGCTTCAGCTTTTTGGGCCAGGAAAACACTGTATCTTGCACTGTTGATCGTTCACCCCTTTTCCAAGTAGTCTTCCAGTATAGGCCCTTTTCAGTTCCCAAAAATGGTTAGCATCACCTTTCCCACAGAAAACTGAGTGATGAATTTCTTCGTCGCTAGCAAGCCATGTATGTATTTTCCATTCCATTCTCTGTCTTTTGGATTCTACCGCATAATGATATAGACTCACGCTTCATCTCCTGTGACTATTCTGCTCAAAGTTGCACCCTTTGTTCTTTGTTCTTCTGTGGTGCACATTGCCAGTGGAGTGGTCATGTTTACACTGTAAAGTCACAAAGAAAATGGTATGATCAGGCTCAAACATCAATCATGTGACCACAATAGTACCAACGATAAGCACACATGCACAGAAGGCAGTGTGATGGTGATAAAGATAGGTTATGGCAAAAGTGTGGATACTTTTTGACTTCTCATACAATCTGTAAGTGGAACAGTAAAAATCTGTAAGATGTTTCTCAACATTATTTACATTTGGTGGATGTTTGAACTCATCTTGTTTGTTGTTAACACAAGTTTCAGCTGATATACCGTCCAGCCTTCATCAGGTGTCTTTGGGGAAATTTCAAACCTGGATTCTCATTCCTAAGGTATTTTTGGATGTCGTCATCATCATCATCATCATCATCATCATTATTATTATTATTATTATTATTATTATTATTATTATTACTATTATTATTAGTAGTAGTATTAGTAGTATTACTACACTCTCTGAGTGGTTGGCATTAGGAAGGGCATCCAGCTGTAGAAACTCTGCCAGATCAGACTGGAGCCTGGTGCAGCCATCTGGCTCACCAGTCCTCAGTCAAATCGTCCAACCCATGCCAGCATGAAAGCGGATGTTAAACGATTATAATAATAATAATAATAATAATAATAATTATTATTATTATTATTATTCATATTCAGGTCACTGCCTGGAATCGAACTCGGAATCTTGGGGTTAGTAGCCCATGCTCTTCACCACTATGCCAAGTTTAAAATGACATTATTTTTGTCATCTACTTTGAGTGATGGAGTTTTGTATATTTGTTAGAAGCCAACTCCTTCTTCAGAGGAAGAATTTAAACCATTAAAATCAGAAGAGAACACACGCATATACATGCATGCATAATACATACATATATACATGCATACACATGTATATACATGCATACATACATGATGGCTGTCTACTTATAAGAAATGTATGACCGTCACTGATGAATGAGTGTCAGCAAAGTGCCATGCAAGTGTTTAGCATGTACAACACCACAATGACTTTCACCATTGATACCAAGAGGCCCGGATGCAAGCAAAGTGCAAGACATCCAGCTACAGCGTTACCCAGCAAAGGTAGCCCCAAACAAAAGCAGTACAAATATCAGTAATATCAATGCCAAAACAGGGACACACGCTAAAATTTATGTCGGATATTGTGAATCCAAATTTAAAATTCGCCTGAACAACCACAGATCTTTCAGGGTCCCAGAGAGACGCAATGCAACAACACTTGCATGGCACCTAAAGAACTTATATTTATATAAGTTTCTTTACCAACCCAATATATATTTATAGTTAATTAGTAAATAGTAATTTATTGGTATTAATGAGTTAAATTAAAGGAATATGTTAAAAATTTCATATATTTTCTATATGCTAATAATCTTAGAATATATTTCTTGTATTATAAAATAGAGAGTGAAATATATCAGTATGGTTCTGTATAGGTTGAGCGTGAACTCTATAGAAATGTATTATCAATAAAATGATATAGCGGGTAAATAAGTAAGAAAAAAAAGCCGTTTAAGATTAAAGTAAAGGAATTTAAATGACTATTTTGAAAAATAAATATAAATTATTTTAGAATATTATAGATAAGGGGTAGAATAGATTTGTGTTCTAAAAACTTATAAAAAATACCTAGCATATTCACATTAATAGGTAAGTTGTTATAAGAAATTCTCTTATAATTTTATAATTTTTAGGCTAAAATTTATATTTACTTATCATGGGAATTATCATAAAAAGAAATTGATATTGGGCAAAAGTTATAATATTAATAAAACTTATATAAAATTTTGGGTTCTATTATAGATTTAAGAAAATGCTATTATTAATCTTTATATGATAATTTATAATTATTAATTGGTACTTAAAGACTGTTATTTACTTATTTATTTATAAATAAGTAAAGACCATTTTATAAGTACCAATTCATAAAGCTTTCTAATACATACAAAGAGCATGAGGGTAGAGTTGTTTTAGAGAAATAGAAACCAAGTAACTTAGATATTATTATCTATTCTTTATCAGGTTTTGAATATTAATTAAGGGGATTTAGAAGATCTTTTAAGAGGAGATTCCCAGTAAATAAGGCATTGACTTACATACCAAAATCTTTAAAATACAATGGAAGGGAGGTAACCAAAATGTAAGTTACTAAAAATAGAAATATTTAAATTTAGTATTAAGAGTGATGTGTAGTTATATGGGCTATAATAATTTAAGCTTATCAGAGGTAATATTATTAATATTGAAAAAGGATTAGGTGGAGTAGAATTCTCGCAGGAATAGATATGGAAATTACCAAATTTTTAAAACCTATTGTGGATTAAGTATACAACTTAATAACTTCATTAAATATATAGAATTTATGTAATAATTATAGAAATTAAAAAAAACATTTATTCAACTTTATTCAATTTGCTTATGTTACTAAATTTCTTAATAACTATTGTATACCTATAAAATTATAAGAGAATTTCTTATAACAACTTACCTCACCTATTAATATGAATAAGCTAGGTATTTTTTATAAGTTTTTAGAACACGAAGCTAGTCTACCCCTTATCTATAATATTCTAAAATAATTTATATTTATTTTTTAAAATAGTCATTTAAATTCCTTTACTTTAATCTTAAACGCCTTTTTTGTCTTACTTATTTACTCGCTATATCATTTTATTGATAATACATTTCTATAGAGTTCACACTTAACCTATACAGATCCATACTGATATATTTCACTCTCTATTTTATAATACAAGAAATCGTTTAACGTCCGTTAAACGATTTCTTGATGATGATGATGATGATGATGATGATGAAGAAATATGTTCTAAGATTATTAGCATATAGAAAATATATGAAATTTTTAACATATTCCTTTAATTTAACCAAAAATTACTATTTGATTATTAACTATAAATATATGTTAAGTTAGTATAGAAATATATAGATATGGAATTATTTCTATATTCTCCATCCCTCTATTGTGTAAAATACTGAAAATATTCTGACTTCTTGTGAAAAAAACTCTCTAAAATGTACCTATGTATTTCGAATTATCATTGCCAAATAATTAAGTATTATAAGTTTTACTCTCCCTTCCCCCATCAGCTTTAGTCTGCAAATTTTGGTTGGAATATATTCTTACTGAATCCCAATGGTTTCTACTTCAAAGGGATCTTAATTTATGACTTTGCCTCTTAAACTGACTTTTTACCCTATCCATAAAAGATAGATTCTAGTTTCCATTAAACTTGATAAACTAGTCAATAAAATTACCTCCCCCCCCCCCCATTAGTAAATCTAAATAACAAACTAAAGTCAATGCTAAGCAGTGTCTTCCTGTGAAAAAATCTCAGTAACAACTATGATGTTGTTGATGAAACATGCTCTTTGTCTATCTACTTATCCCCTTTGTGATTTTGGATTATTGCTATACAAATGAATCCTTCAACAATCTGAGTATGCCATGAGGTTTCCAGACATGAGTTCTACTCACATATCAAGTTTCATCAAAATCCATAAAACGATGTAGGAGGAGTCAGCTAGCAAATCAACAAAGACACCCACAGACAGAATGTCCCACATACGTTGGATACAGATATATTTGCTTACCAATCACATGGTTCCAGGTTCAGTCCCCTACATATATATATATATATATACATATATATAATATTAATTAGAGACAAAACCACTATTTTGCAAATCAAACAAGGAAAGACTTAATCAATACATAAAAATTTTAATATAAAGTAAATAAATCGCCACTACAATTGTTTCCTGTCTTCAAATGACATTCATCAGGTGGATTTCATATGAATGTCATTTGAATGTCATTTTTAGATATGAAATCCACCTGATGAATGTCATTTGAAGACAGGAAACACTTGTAGTGGCGATTTATTTACTTTATATTAAAATTTTTATGTATTGATTAAGTCTTTCCTTGTTTGATTTGCAAAATAGTGGTTTTGTCTCTAATTAATATTATATAATATTTTTCTATAAAATTGGATTCAATCCTAAATCTGATTTTTCCCTGAAAATTTGAATTTATTCCCTAATATTTATTATTATATATACATATATATATATATAGGGATGTACTTGCATAGTAAATGACCTGATCTGAGATTGTGTGCTGGAACGAAAATAATTGCAGCATGGAAGTTGTTTATAAACCATTTAAGAAACACACAACAACCGTTAGATACACTTCAACATTTAAATTTAATTTGCCAAAATATTTTCATCGCTTTGAGACTGCAACCTGCTCACTGTCAAAATTCCTTGTGTGTATGTATGAATATATATATATATATATATATATATATATACACATAAGCACACAAACAGACACAGACACACACATACACACATATTTAAAAGTACATGTTTCAATGTCTATGCAAGACGTTGCACATGTGCATTCACCAGTTCACATATGCTGCTGCTGCTGCTAGCAACGAATGGAAGCGGCCATAACTGCATAGCACAGAGTATATTATTATTCCACTTTTCACCATAATAGTAACTATTGGTGCTGAAATGACAGAGAGAGAGAGAGAGAGAGCTCTTACGAGATCTTCATCAATGTAAAACTGTGAAATAAAATAAAGAGGAAGAGAGACAGCGAGGAAGAGAGAGAAGGAGATAGTGGGAAAGAGAGTTAGAAATCACAATATTGTTTTCCACCTCTTCTTCTTCTTCTTCTTCTTCTTCTTCTTCTTCTTCTTCCGTTGCCGTTTCTTTATAAGTTTGCAGCTTGAAGTTAAGGACATAACCAGTCAGTTGATGTCAGTTAGGGGATTTCGTGTCCATTTTTCATGCGATCGTTCTTGAATACTCTACAATGTTTCATTTTCACCACAGACTTTCAGATCATTGGAGCGGAACATCTACTTTTTCACTGCTTTGCAAATCGAATTCCTCACAAGCGCCATTATATCAGAATCTTTGAATATTATTACTTTCGGTAAGGCAAAGATCTCAATTCTTATCCTGTGCAACAAATCTACTTGGAAATTCCTCAGCTGATTAGTTCTACAGTAAAGCTGAAGAATAAGAACAAAAGCCACCGTTGAGTCTAATGCTTCTTCCTCCGTTCCTACCTCGCCATTCCTCACTAAACCTTGCCTTGTTTCGTTCACATGAATAATTACTCATGCCAAAAGAAGTTTTTGGTTTTAGTTCCTTTAACTACTAACATCGAGTTAGTTTCTTTCAGACATGATAGTTAAAAGTGTTAACGCAGCTATTTATGATTACCATCTGTATGTGTGTGGGTATGTGTGTGTGTGTGTGTGTGTGTGTGTGTGTGTGTGTGTGAGTGTGTGAGAGTGTGTATTTGTGTGAGTGTGCGTGTATTTGTGTGTGAGTATGTGATATGTGTGTGTGAGTGTGTGTGTGTATTTGTGTGTATTTGTGTGTGTGAGTGTGTGTGCATGTATTTGTGTGTGTGTGAGTGTGTGTGTGTGGTATATGCCTGAGTGTGTGTATTTGTGTTCATGTGAGAGTGTGTGTGTATGAGTGTGTATGTTTTAGTGTGTGTGAGTCAGTGCATGTGTGAGTGTTTCTTTTTATATTTGCCTCTGTAGAATTATGTATGCGTGCATGTGGAGAATATACATACATACACACACACATCATAATTATATATGCCTCCAAGCAAACACACATGAACACTTACGTATGTTATTAAATATATTTACATATATAGTTAGATGATAGATAGATACACACACATACACAAATATGTGTGTGTGTGTGCGCATGTTCTCTATTTGTGAAAGAGGGTGCATGTGTAGGTGTGTGTCTGTATATATGTGTATATATGTATCAGTACAGCACAACACATTTGTGATCATGTACTTCATATGTTCATTTCACAAACAAGAGGCTGCAGGTTCAATTCCTATGTGGGATATCTTGGGATTAGTCTCATACCACAACCTTCAGCTGAATCAAGCATTGTGATTCAAAATAGAACCATGCTCTCTGCAGCAGTCTGTCAGATGAGCTGTACCAGTGATACGCTGAGGCAGCTTTATCACATGTAAAGTCATAATGATTCTGCACGAGAATTGCATTTAGATTAAATATTGCTGAGGAATATTCAGCCACATTAACGAGTTCGCTTAACCAAACATTAAACAATATACGTCATTGAAACTGACGGATATCTGTTTACTTTCCATGTATGTGGGTGTAACCACATGTGATGAAGCTATGTATGCAGATATGTGTGTCTGTGTGAGCGAACCATATCACATATATTATATATTATATATATTATAATGGCACATTTGCACATGATGCAGGTAGACATACACACACCCACACACCCACACATACACACATGCATATATAAAATGTATGTATGAATATATATATGTGTGTGTATGTATAAATTATATATATACATTATACACACATACACATATAAATAAATACTTTTCTACTCTAAGCACAAGGCCCGAAATTTTGGAGGAAGAGGCCAGTTGACTAGATCGACCCCAGTACGGAACCGGTACTTAATTTATCAACCCCAAAAGGATGAACGGCAAAGTCGACCTTGGCGGAATTTGAACTCAGAATGTAAAGACAGATGAAATGCCAATAAACATTTCACCCGGCCTGCTAACGATTCTGACAGCTCGCCTTATATATACATATATACATATATAAGATATACATACATATATATATATATATATATATATATATATATATATATATACACACATATATATATACATATATATATATATATATGTATGTATGTAAAAATGTACTTATATGTGTGTATGCATATGTATATATATGTATATATATATAGATAGACATGTATGTGTATTTATATATATATATATTTATTTATGTATATATTTACACACACACACAAACATACATATACATGTACATACATACATACATACATACATACATACATACATACACATTTACTTATGTTTGAAAGAGAGACTGAATGAAAAGGTTTTGAACCAAAAGTAATCTAAACATGTATGCTGCTGCTGTTGCTGCTGCTGCCATGGCTGCTGCTGCTGCTCCTGGTCACCGTTTTACCTTGTTCAGATTCTGTCATTATTTATCGCATCACTTGTGGCAGTTATGTCTGGGAGAGTTTTACTGCGCAGTTCCTCGCATCTCCTCACACTTCTCCAGCCTCCCACCACATTTCATGGACTTTGGATGTCAATCATTATTAAGAACTGGAACCAGTCTTTATAGGAGTTGGAATGGTTTTATTTTGGTTAATGATAATAATGATGATGAAACCAATGACAACGAGGATGATGGTGATAATGATGATGAAGGTGGTGCTGGTGTTAGTGGTGTTTGTGGTGGTGGTTGCACTTGTGGTGGTGGCCATGGTGTTGGTGGTGTTTATAGTGGTAGTAGTAGTGGTGGTAGTTGCAGCTGCTGGAATTCACTATTGCAGTGACACATGATGCTAATGATGATGATCATCATCATGATGATCATGATGATGATGTTGACAGTAATGATGTACCTATAGTAATTCCCAAACTGGCAAAAGCACCACACTCCTGCTTCCCTGCCCAATTCTTAGACAAATATGTTGGCGTTCAAACCATTCTTTAATAAAGAGAAGACAAAACAGATTTTGTCCTCACATCATTCTTCTCTCTTGAACTAATTTTAAAATCCTGGAATTTGTCTTAAATTTCTATTTGTCTGTTTGTCTTATGCCCGTTTTCTTTGCTAATATGGGTTAGATAAATGAATATATTACTGGGGTATTGCTTTACAGCCAGATGGCCTTCTTATGGCTAACTCTTACCAGCTTTTTAAGTACAGCATTTCTTCTTTCAAACATCTTTGAGAATACCAAGCGAGTGAATGGTTTAACGAAAAGAGAGAGGACAACACCATCACTCGTTTTGAATGTCTTTCGTTGAGTGCAAATGTAAACAAATGCACTCGAACACATTGCATACATTCACATGTAGACATGCAAGTGTGTGGGAGGGGGGTGAAGGTGCATGGCGTAGTGGTTAGGGAGTTGCACTCACAATAGCTAGATGATGGGTTTGATTCCCAGTCTAGGCAGCACAGTGTGTTCTTGAGCAAAACACATTGCTCCAGTCCCCTCAGCTGTGAATAGGTCCCCCTGCCATAGACTAGCATCCCATTGGCATGCAGGGTGGCATCATTTGAAAGTAAAAATGATGCAAAGCTGCACATTATCCTTTTCTACTCTAGGTACAAGGCCTGAAATTTTGGGGGAGGGGGCTAGTCGATTAGATCGGCCCCAGTATGCGACTGGTACTTAATTTATCGACCCCGAAAGGGTGAAATGTTAATTCGACCTCGGTGGAATTTGAACTCAGAACGTAATGGCAGATGAAATACCACTAAGCCTTTTGCCCGGCATATTAAAAAGTTTCTGCCAGCTTGCCGCCTTCAAAGCTGTAGTGAATGAAATTGCTTGTTATTCTGACCGAAATAGCAACTGAAAGAATTTCATTGAAATCCGTTTGATACAGTCTCCATACACGTTAAGAACATGTTTCCTTCTTTGATACAGATCATACACAAATCACAATTTGTATCAAGTATTTCTTTTATACCCTTATAAATTAAGGGTCAGTTTAAATGGATGATCGGCATGAATGGGTTAATCAGAAATTAGTTTGGGCTCACCAAATTATATATGGAGAATTGCAAAGCCTGCCCCCCTACTTCAGTCTTTTTATGTACACCAAATCATTGTCATGGCCGATGACAGTACCGCCTAATTGGCAACCATGCCAGTGGCATGTAAAAAGCACCATTCGAGTGTGGTCATTGCCAGTACTGCCTGACTGGCTCCAACGCCTGTGGCAGGTGAAAAGCACCATCCAAGCATGGCTGATGTTAGTACTGCCTGATTGGACCTCATGCAGGTGGCATGTAAAAGGCACCCACTACACTCTCAGAGTGGTTGGCATTAGGAAAAGCATCCAGCTGTAGAAACATTGCCAGATCAGATTGGAGGGGAGGAGGAGGATGGGGATGATGATGATGATGATGATGATGATAGGAATAGGTGACAACATTTTTTCAGGTTAAATAAACTAATACAAACATGTAAGTTTCTTGGCTTTCTTGAGGTTAGACTCGTTAATTATGACCTGAAGAAATGAGACCAATTAAGTAACACTTCAAAGATATTAAGCATTTTCATTCAACTTATTGGAATTCTGGTGAAGAGAAATTTATTTTGTCGTCCATAATTGAGTCTGAAATTTTCAAAGTTTGGTGTCTTATATATATATGAGAGGCTGTAGGCTAAACGAAACCACTGTCACAGAGACACTGTTACAATGGCTTCAACATACACACACACAAACATTTAAGTGTGCGTGTAACTGTGTGTGTGCGAATTTATCCATGGAGGCAGCAGTTTCAATTCCTGGGCCAGGTGATGGCTTTTATGCTTGAGCAAAAAACACTTCATTTTACATTGCACCATTCCATACAGCAGAAACAAGCAATCCTCTGATGGCCCAGAATCCCTTCCTGAGAGGGAATATACAGGCCACAGAATCTGTGAAACCAGCCTTGTCAGCCAAAGGTTTGAGAAGGGCATTTGATCGTTTTGGCTATATTTATTAAAATATATCTGTCTGTCTATCTATTTATCCATCTATCTACCTACTTACCTATCTATTTATCTATTGATCTATGTATATATTTTTGTGTGTGTGTATATATATATATATATATATATGAAATTTAGGTTAGTTGAAAGGTGTTTGTGTTCTTCTAACTTCTGAAAAGCTAATTCACTGTTGCTACCATGAAGGAGAAATTCTCTTTTGTGACAAAAGGAGTAAAAAAAACTCTCTACCCAGTACCCTAACCCTGTACTGAATTCCCAGACATGTGCTTCTGGCTCTTTTGAAAAAAAGAACATTTTATAACCATTGCATAACCTCTAGCAGTAATGAAGGAAAAAAAGAAAACAGACATAAAACGACAACGACAACGACGATGACGATGATGACGATGATGATGATGATGATGATGATGATGATGACGATATTATCAATTAAGGTCAACATTATTTCTGCTTTGTCTTGGTTGTTAATTGCATGACCCGGCAGTGTTAGTCACAGGAGAAAAGAAAGCACCTCTGGAGGTGAACAGAAATGCTGTACGATGGTTCACCTAAACCACACTGAAATTGTGATGGCTGCCCTAAGAGGTAGCCATCATTGCCTAAATCTCTTGACAAGGATGTGAGCCCCAAGAAGGATTGAGAAATCCCATCCAAACCAATCTGCTCCTTTTTAAGAGGAAAATCAAGTGAAGACATTACTCAGATTTATGTAGCAGTCAGACATTTTCATAAATATATGCATGTGTGTGTGTGTATTTGTATTCGTATATATGTATATATATATATATACATACACATATGTCTGGCACCTGTGCAGGTGGCACGTAAAAAACACCCACTACACTCGCGGAGTGGTTGGCATTAGGAAGGGCATGCAGCCGTGGAAACACTGCCAGATCTGACTGGGCCTGACGAAGCCTTCCAGCTTCACAGACCCCAGTTGACCCATCCAACCCATGCTAGCATGGAAAGCGGATGCTAAACGATGATGATGATGATGATGATATATATTTATACACACATATATATGTGTGTGTGTGTGTATAAATATATATATATATACTTACTTTTACTTTTACTTGTTTCAGTCATTTGACTGTGGCCATGCTGGAGCACCGCCTTTAGTCGAGCAAATCGACCCTGAGACTCATTCTTTGTAAGCCCAGTACTTATTCTATCGGTCTCTTTTTGCTGAACCACTAAGTGACGGGGACTTAAACACATCAGCATCGGTTGTCAAGCAATGCTAGGGGGACAAACACAGACACACAAACACACACACATACATATATATATATATACATATATACGACAGGCTTCTTTCAGTTTCCGTCTGCCAAATCCACTCACAAGGCATTGGTCGGCCCGGGGCTATAGCAGAAGACACTTACCACACAGCCACTCCTGTACCTATATATATATACGACAGGCTTCTTTCAGTTTCCGTCTACCAAATCAACTCACAAGGCATTAGTAGGCCCGGAACTATAGCAGAAGACACTTGCCCAAGATGCCACGCAGTGGGACTGAACCCGGAACCATGTGGTTGGTTAGCAAGCTACTTACCACATAGCCACTCCTGTGCCTATATATATATATATATATACATACATACATACATGCATATATGTATGTATGTATACGTATATGTATATATGTAAATGTATCTATATACATATGAATACAGACACGTAGGCATATTTGAATTCATATAATTAATCAACCTCATCATTGTTATCATGATCATCATCACTTTAAGTAAAATAATATAAAAAGAAAGACACATCACATATTAACATTAGATATATTCAAGTCAAAATTTATTGCAAAGTTGAATCTGCATTTGGAAATAAATTGATAAATCTTAACACTTCAAACGTCGATGCAAAATTTTATATTCTCCGTTGTTACAACTAATTTCAAACTGAATATTGCTTTCTAATAATATAATTAGGACAACAATTGATTGGTTTGATAACAATTGTTGAATCTTCAGACGTGGAGCTTTATAATCGTCATTGCACTAATCGTGCACTCGCTACTATCCGTGTTTGTTTTAATGTGTCAAGCTAGGATGCCAACTGCAGCATCGACGCCGAAGTGTTCCGCAATCATAAACATCAAAGCATAGCATAAATGTAGCATGGCTCAGTGGTTAGGCATGTTGCTCTCTCAATCTCAAGATTGTGATTTCGATTCTCAGACTACTTTGAAGAGGAAAGAAGAAGAGAAATGACAAGAGAGAAAATGGAGGCTGCAACAACCGAAAGCCTCTTCCACGGATCTCTCGGGAACTTTGCAACAGACACTTCCATGCAAGAATCGGCCTCATTAATCATCAGATGCACAGACAGAGTGGATGAAGTGGCCAAGAAAAAAACCAAATAAATCATCAGACACATGAAAAAACGATGATGACAATATATATATATATATGTATATATAGGCGCAGGAGTGTCTGTGTGGTAAGTAGCTTGCTAACCAACCACATGGTTCCAGGTTCAGTCCCACTGTGTGGCATCTTGGGCAAGTGTCTTCTGCTATAGCCCCGGGCCAACCGATGCCTTGTGAGTGGATTTGGTAGACGGAAACTGAAAGAAGCCTGTCGTATATATGTATATATATGTGTGTGTGTGTTTGTATGTCTGTGTTTGTCCCCCTAGCATTGCTTGACAACCGATGTTGGTGTGTTTACGTCCCCGTCACTAGCGGTTCGGCAAAAGAGTCCAATAGAATAAGTACTGGGCTTACAAAGAATAAGTCCCGGGTCGATTTGCTCGACTAAAGGCGGTGCTCCAGCATGGCCACAGTCAAATGACTGAAACAAGTAAAAGAAAAAAGAAAAGAATATATATATATATATATGTATGTATATGTATGTATATGTATAAGTATGTATATGTATATGATGTGTGGTGAATTCATGGAAAGAATTCCCATAAAACTCATCAATGGAGTCGCAGCAACTCCATCTAAGAATATCCGAAGAAGGAATTTTATTCCAAAATATCATCAGACTGGGGATGACTAAATAACAACAGGTGTATAGCCCATTGTCTGTATTACGGTGCATTGTGGTACCATTCAAAACTTTTTATTCTTCACATATATATATGTGTGTGTGTACGTTTGATCTGTGTGACAGGATCCAATGGTCCCAAAGTGCGCGTTCTGCTCTAATGTCTGTTTTGACCTATTTCCACAGCTGGGTGTCCTTTCTAACACCAACCCCTTTGCAGTATGTACATGGGGGTTTTATTTCAGGCCACCAGCTCTGGTGAGATTACTATGCAGCTTGGAAGAGTTCAAACCCTGAGAAAGTCATCTTGTGCTA
This sequence comes from Octopus sinensis, assembly GCF_006345805.1. NCBI lineage: Eukaryota > Metazoa > Mollusca > Cephalopoda > Octopoda > Octopodidae > Octopus > Octopus sinensis. The sequence goes on along the minus strand of NC_043001.1, from coordinate 3,309,829 downwards.
GGAGAAGTGGGGTTAAGCTGTGAGAGAAGGGGTCAGAATAGAATAAGTTTCTTTCTGTGGGAAACCTTCATAACAACTCACATTTTACAAGAGAGGGTGGGGACGATGAGATTGGAGCTGGGAAGTGATAGAAATAGAAGTGATGTGGGGGTCTCAATGGTCCCTCATAGTAGGAGGTGAGAGGAAGTGAGTGGGGACAAAAGAAAAGGTAGATTGGGTGGGTAGAGGCTGCAAGAATGTCTGGGGTGAGTGAGATATGTCCCCCTGTCTGAGGGTTAAACATGAATAAACCACTGCAGATGGCAAGAGGAAACCATTGATGTATTTAACAGAAGAAAAATCATGGATTTTCAGATTTTGCACATAGAGGTCAACAATTGTTAAAACCATCAAGCATGGCATGTAGAAAAAGGAAAAGAGAGAGAGAGGTAAGAAACTGTCAAGAGGGCTGAACCAAAGAAGGTCTTCAGAGAAGAACAACTTCTCGAGCAAATGTTTTAGCCTTTGACTTCTTACCCTCCAAGAGCGCTGGGCCACATCCAGGTCATAACCTCTGGGTACCCTTCTGCTGACATTTTTAACCACTTGAATATCAGAGACTTGTACATTAAAAGCGCTTGGAGATGCCATCTCGTTAGACCTCCTCTCTGTTGACTCAGCTTTCAAGTTTATGCTTAAAGAAGAAATAACATTTGTTGCCATGGTAGCCATAAAATGTTGGTGCTATCATAATGACTCACTCAGAGTTACTTCCCTTACAATGCAAAAATTGCCTTCAAACAGTATGAAAGTCGTTTTTGTTCCTCCTTGACCGGATCCCACTGGAACACCTCTCTGCTCTCTCTGATATTACCTCCTAGGATTTTGGTCCTGTTCTTCCCAGTCATTGAAAGTCGTTTTATTAAATCATAAGCAGATTTGTCCACAGAACCTCTGGCTCCAAACGTTAGGATGCCGGGCGAAATGCTTAGCTGTATTTCGTCTGCCACTACATTCTGAGTTCAAATTCCGCCGAGGTCGACTTTGCCTTTCATCCTTTCGGGGTCGATAAATTAAGTACCAGTTACGCACTGGGATCGATGTAATCGACTTAATCCATTTGTCTGTCCTTGTTTGTCCCCTCTGTGTTTAGCCCCTTGTGGGTAGTAAAGAAACATATTGTGCCCAACATTCTATGTCATTCAATTCTCAAAGACCTGGGAATGATGATTCTTGATATCCAAACTTATTCCTCTATGAGCCAACAAAACAGGTCCAATACTGTCAGGCAATTTGCTAGAAATAGCAGCCGAATATTCCTCATATAACACCTACACTTTAAAATGAGAAATAGGGAAAACTGACATCTTGCTTTAATTTAAGAAAAATTATACATGTGATATCCGTGGGAAGGAAATCTCAAATATAGTTTCTTCGGCGATTAAAAACAGAAAATAAATTTTCCTCAAACTCCAGAATATATTTTATGTTTTATATTTTACTTGTTTTAGTCATTAGGTTGCGGCCATGCTGGGGCACCACCTTGAGGAATTTTCAGTTAAATGAATCAATCCCAGTGAATATTTGTAAGCATGGTACTTATTCTGTTTGACTCTTTTGCTGAACTGCTAAGTCACATGGACGTAAACATACCTACACCTGCTATCAAGTGATGATGAAGAGGATCACTAGCACAAACACACACACACACACATATATATACCAGGAAGACCTGGGATGAGGTGGTGAAGCATGACCGTCAAACTTTGGGCCTCACCAAGTCAATGACTAGTGACCGGGACCTCTGGAAATATGCTGTGCTTGAGAAGACTCGGCCAGTGCAAGTGAGAACTTAACCTTGTGGCCTATGCCTGAGGTGCAACCTGTGCACTTATGCATGCCTTTCCTTCATTGGACACTAAACTCTGCTGGCAAAGACCTGTTGAGGCAAGTGAAATCGAAATCGAAATCAAATACAATAACTGGCATCCGTGTTAGTGGAGCGCTAAGATTACCATACGAGTGAGACCGTTGCCAGAGTAACAAGCTGACCTCCGTGCCGATGGCATGTAAAAAGATTGTTCAAGCATGATCGTTATTTGCGTCACCTTACTAGCACATGTGCTGATGGCACGTGTAAAAACATTTGAGCAAGGTCGTTGCCAGTGCTGCTGGACTGGCTCCTGTGCAGGTGGCACATAAAAAGCACCATTTGAGTGTGGCTGTTGCCACTACCACCTAACTGGCCCTCGTGCCGGTGGCACGTAAAAGATCCCACTACACTCTCGGAGTGGTTGGCGTTAGGAAGGGCATCCAGTTGTAGAAACTCTGCCAGATCAGATTGGAGTGTGGTGCAGCCATCTGGTTCACCAGACCTCTGTCAAATCGTCCAACCCATGCTAGCATGGAAAGCAGACGTTAAACGATGATGATGATGATGATGATATACAACAGGCTTCTTTCTGTTTCTGTCTACCAAATCCACTCACAAGACTTTGCTTGGTCAACACTATAGAAGAAATCCCTTGCTGAAGATACCATATAGTGGGACGGAACCCAGAAGCATGTGGTTACAGAGCAAGCTTCTTACCACACAGCCACACCTGTGCCAGTCTTACATAAGACAAAATGTTCTCAGCAGGAATGTTTTGATTCCAGTAAGAACCAAACTTGTATTTCCTTCAAATGTCTACAGAAAGAACCAAACTCTGCTTGGCAAGTTGAATTAAGTACAGGACATCACATTTATTTAAGTTGGAGTTAAAAGTTAAGTATCTTGGAGATGGAAACACAGAAATATGAAGTTATCAGAAAACAAGCTATTAACCCTTAGGCAAGTTCTTTGGTATCTACTAAATAATCAATATTAACTTCTCAACAACAGCATTTATTTCTCAAAAATTACATTCTGAACTTAATATAAACTTTATACTCCATACCATCTTATATTCTACAGAAAATGATATTTCTTCTTCGAGAAGTCCTTTATTGGTTTCTGCCATTACAGTGTGGCCATGCTGCTTTACAGCCTTCTGGGGCTTTTACTGCTTCTGTTGACACTTACCATTTATCTGCTGCCGATTTTGTCATTCTCATAATATTTGGAATACAAAATAAACACTGCTTTAACGAAACAATATCCACTTGGACATAATTTCCACAAGGAATTTCTGTTTCAATGTATCAGGTTATACTCCACTTTGATATACATACAAACGTGTGTGTGTGTGGTGTGTATGTCTGTGTGTGTGGTCTAATGGTTATGACATTGCACTCACAATCGCTAGGTCATGTGTTCAATTCCCAGATCCATTAAATGTTCCTGAGCAAAATATTTCTTTTCACAATGTTCCAGTTCACTCACCTGCAACAGGTAACCCTGTGACGGAATAACCTTTTGATCAGGGGGAATGTTGGTCAGCTCACCTTTCCAGCAGGGTAGCATCATTTGAAAGGTAAAACAATGCAAAGCACATTGTAACTAGTGATGTATAACAACATCCGATAGGTTGGCCAATATTGTGATAGCACAATATATATATATATATATATATATATATAATATATATATATTTGAGGTGTGTTCTGTTAAGAATGTATCAGAGTACAAATAGAGCTCATTCACCCTTAGAATTCCAAAATAGCCGGTAGTATTCTTATGGTGTGCTACCAATTCTAGTCTTAGGTATTCCTTGTGTGTGAAAATAAAAAGGAAAAAGTAAAAAGATGTGCAGAATAATATGTTGAAACCGAATAAACAGACAACGAGGACATTGCAGCTCATGTCAAACATGATAACAGACTCATACAAAGGGAATTGAAACTGTCAGTGTTTGTTGGTTTCAAAGAAGAAGCCATGGATGTTGTAGCATGGAAATCTAGATTTACTTACGGATACAGAAGATACATACAGATCTTCTTATACATGTAAGTTGTGACATAATTTCATTTGAATTTAACTTTAAATCCTATATGTACAAGGATGTGCATGCATCGAAACATTTGTAGTGATTAAAAAGTTGCCTAACCATACTTACTCTTCCTTTTGACTCTTTTGCTTTTTACTTCCGATGTATATATATCTGATATATATATATATATTATATATATATATATATATATATATATATAGATAGATAGATAGAGATAGAAGATAGATAGATAGTAGATAGATAGATATATAGATAGATAGATAGATAGATAGATAGATAGATAGATAGATAGATAGATATATCTGGTCATTAAGAATGAAATGTCCGATTTTCTTCTGCCTCCCAGTTTGACAGTCATTAACTCTAATGTTTTATCTTGACAATTCTTGAAGAGTTAGACTCACTCACAAGGGACTAAGTAGATAACACTTACTCAAATTTCCACACAGTGGGAGGGAACTGAGAACCATGTGATATATATGAATATATATGTATATATATATATTATGTGAAATAGAAAGATGAATAATCTTGTAGTAGATTAATCAAAAGTTTAACCGATACCTTAGTAGCAAAAATCACAGCAGTAAACAGCACGGTTGGAGGTACAACCATCTGGCGTTGCAACCGTGCGTTGGTGCGGATAATTGAAATTAAAACATTATTGGTGAATTGAAGAAATGGAGCTGAACGCAGATTGAACAGAAATCGTTTTATTTCATTCTACACGTGTTTCGAAAGGCACAAATTTTGGTAATTTGTGCCTTTCGAAACACGTGTAGAATGAAATAAAACGATTTCTGTTCAATCTGCGTTCAGCTCCATTTCTTCAATTCACCAATAATGTTTTATATATATATATATATATATATAGATATCATCATCATCATCATCACCACCATTTTCATTTAACATCCATTTTCCACACTGGCATAGGTTAGATGGTTTGACTGAAAACTTGTAAGATTGGGAGCTGCACCAAGTTCTAATCAGATTTGGTATGGTTTCTACAGCTGGATGCCCTTCCTAACGCCAACAATTCCAAGAGTGACTGCCTCCATGCGGCCCAACATTTAAATGATGCTTTTTACATTCCATCAGCCCAGGTACCAATTACGCAACTCTGGCATCAGTCACAACTGTGATTTTACTCAGCTTGAGGGGGTCCTCTCAAGCATAGCATATCGCCAAAGGTCTTGCTCACTTCTCATTGCCTCCATCAGGTCCAACGTTCAAAGATCATGCTTCAGCACCTCATTCCATGTCTTCCTAGGTCTACCTCTTCTACAGGTTCCATCCACCTTTAGAGTGCGGCACTTCTTCAAACAGCTGTTCTCGTCCCTATACACCACATGACCAAACTAGTGCTGCCATCTCTCTTCTGCACCACATATTTGGCCTCTTATGCCAAATTATTCTCTCAAGATGCTTACACTCTGTCATCCATTGCACATCCAGTGAAGCATATCAGCTTAATTTCTTTGAAGCCTTTGCTTATCCTTGGCAGTCACACCCCATGTTCCATTATCATGTAGCATGGCTGTTTGTACCCCCAAGCATCATTCAGTCTGCCTTGCATTCTGGGGCAGAGGCCCTTTGTTACCAACAGAATTAAGAGGTCTCTGAACTGTGGCCAGTCTATTCTTATTCTAGCAACTCTGCCCTCAGGGCATCCTCCCCAACCACTGATTTGGTTACCTAGGTAACCGAAACTATCAACTGCTTCTAGTTTTCCCCACTGGCATTTGATGGAGTCTATTTTCTGTACATTTTTAGTGTTAATTTTTAGTGTTAATTGTTCCTGTGTACCTTCTACACACAAAAACTATTTCCCTTGTCAACCTTTCTCTGATATATATATATATATATTTTTTTCTTTATTGCCCACAGGGGGCTAAACACAGAGGGGACAAAAAAGGACAGACAAATGGATTAAGTCGATTATATCGACCCCAGTGCATAACTGGTACTTAATTTATCGACCCCGAAAGGATGTGAGGCAGGCATTAAACAATGATGATGATGATGATGACGACGACGTCGACGACGATGATGATGATGAGGAGGAGGAGGATGATGATGATGATGATGATTACAGTGGAAGAGAGAAAGAGAAAGAGAGAACATTTTTTGGCAGTTTCCATCTACCAAGTACCATTTAGAAGATATTCTTCAACCAAAACAATAGTAAGAAACAATGAATGGCCTAAAATGCCATTTGGTGAGATTGAACCCCAAATCACATAATTGCAAAGCAACCTCCAAGGCCACACAAGCATTGCTGTACCCCGGCCCCAAATTGTAATTTGTTAAAGCACAAAGCTTGTATTCCTGCTGCTCAAATCTCCGGTCATGATACACAACTTGGTAGTTACAGACACAATTAAAAACCATTGCGTAAGTATTGCTACTAACAAGACTTTCTCTCATTTCAACAATAAATTCAAAATATAATGCAACCCTGCAGGAGATTCCACCGTAATTGGTCAATTTACTAACAGTCTTCTAAATGATAGAATCAAATATTTGAAGTCTTAAATTTCCAGATAATGTACGTAGAGCAAAAATTATAAAAATAAAGCCTGTATCATATGACATGGAAAAAATATCATTAAACAAGTCTTTGATTGGTAATTGCCATGTTAGAAGTCATCCACAAACGAGTTGACCAAGACTTCTCGAATACTAATAAGACATCAATCAAGTTTACATTTTTCTTCTTCAGAAGCAAAAGAAAAACAAAAACCAATCGATCATTCCATTCAAAACATTGACAAATAGAAATAGTAAATGAGAAGAAATGGTTTAACGAATTACATTAACATCAATCTTAATCAACAACAATATGATAGCCAATCGCATTTTAAAAATATAAATTTTTCTCCACGTCTTTCTTGGAAACAGCTGAAAATGTTCGATATTTTTCTCAGAGTCTGTTACACTGTAATTAATTAGACACTGTAATGAGGACAAAGGAACTATGAAAGAAGAGAAACGTCTGAGGTTAACCCCAACAGAAGTTTAGAAATATTGTCGTGCTGTCGTCATCATCATCGTCGTCGTCGTCATCATCATCATCATCATCATCGTCGTCGTCGTCATCGTCATCGTCATCGGCATCGTCATCATCATCATCATCAGCAGCAGCAGCAGCATCAGCATCAGCATAATCATAACCATCATCATCATCAACATCATCATTACCATCGTAATCATCATCACCATCTTCATCATCGTCACCATCATCACCATCATCATCATCATCATCATCATCAATCATCATCATCATCATCATCGTCATCGTCATCGTCACTAACGTTATTGCCATCTTTGTCATTTTCGCGTTGTTTTCATCATTGTCATTGTCAACATCATCATCATCACATCATCATCATCATCATCGTCATCGTCATCGTCACTAACGTTATTGCCATCTTTGTCATTTTCGCGTTGTTTTCATCATTGTCATTGTCAACATCATCATCATCACCATCATCGTCATCATCAGTGTTGGTGTTATCATCGTTATCATTCTCATCAAGCTCATGATCATTATCAATATTGTCTTCATCATCATCATGGTTGTCGTCATCACTATCATCATCGTCATCGTCGTCGTAGTCGTCATCATCATCATCATCATCATCATTGTCATTCGCATTCATTGTCGCCATTTTTCAATTGCCATCTACCAAATCCATTCAAAGGTCTTTGTGGCCCTCAACCCTGAAGGAAGACACTTGCCCAAGGTGCCATGCAGTGGGACTGAGCTTTGAGGCTTAATCTTTGGAAAGTAAGCTTCCTAACCATTCAGCTTTGCTTGTGGATCAGCAAGGTGGCTGAGTGGAGGGCTAAGGGACGTTTATGTAAGGATTACTGCTGAAAGAGACTGAAGAATGTAGATAACAAGAGAACCTCTTGGAGCCAATCAACCTTGAAGCAATACAAATATTTCTAGGGGTTTATGAGTTCATTCATTTTCTTTTTGCTCTTTTGTTATCCTAATTTCACTGAAATACGCTGTCTTTGCTGTAAATCATTTTTAGTATTGGTGGAAGATGCAGTAAAATAAATTTGAAATTATTAAGCTACTCTTTGAAACATTATTTTGTTCCAGAGTTTGGCACAAGGTTAGCACTTTCAAGCCAGGGACTATTATTATAACCAATCACAGTACGCAACTGGTACTTATCTTGAACCATATACTGAAAGCATGAAAGGCAAAGTCAACCTTGGTGGAATTTGAACTCAGAACACAAAGATTGCTGAAATGCCGAAAAGCATTTAGCCCCATGAGCTAATGACTCTGTCAGTTCACTGCCATTCAGTGGAACATAAATTAAAATGAGTTTTTGATGGAAGGCTTTCACTAAGATCACTTTAACCCTTTCATTACCATATTTTCTGTTGAGATGCTCTATGCTTCTTTCAATTAATTTTAAATATAACAAGGAATTTAGTAAGATAACTTGATAATCATTAAGCTAGTGTTAGGAACATAAATTGGGACTAAGGATTGGTGGAAGAATTTAATTCAGAACTTTTGAAAACTAGCCATTTGTGCTAGCCAGATGAGGTTTCAGCCAGGTTGGTATCAAAAGTGTTAAAACAGTCAGTTTGTATCATAGAATCAGGGCTGACTTAAGCAGTTTGATGTACAAAGGGTTAAGGGATTGAATGAGTCTCATTTTATCTCAGAAAATATCCCTAACAGTAAGTTTGACCTCATCAGAGGGCACCCAAAATTTCAGGCCTTGTGACTATAAAAGGAAAGGATTATTAACACTGAACAATCCGAGTGGGGTTCTTACCCACACCTTTTCCCCTCATATTGAGCATGGCCATTTCCCTGATAGCATCAGAGCCCTGTCTTCTAATCTATTTATTATAACTTTAGCCTTGGTTAAGTTTACATATAAAGGTCATGAGCATTACTTCTTCCTTCACATCTATGAAATAAAATATATAAAGAAACTTCTCAGTCCAGAAACACTTGCTATTTCTAGCAGGCCATTCTTCACTGTTGTACACAGCAATCATCCATAAGCAACACACATCACAGAAATATTGTTACAAAAAAATAAACAAAAACTTATTCTACTCAAGAATGCCTCACAATTCTAGCAAAAATGTAATGATTGCTGAGAATGGATGACTTCTGTGTACAAAAATGAATGGCTGGTACGAATAAGGGACTCTCCATGGGGTCCAACAACTTGCTAGAAATAGTAGCACTTCTGAACTGAGCACTTTATCCATTTATAATTTTGTATTTACTTTGGCTGGGCCTGGGTTAAGAGGTGCTGCTCATGGCTCTTGTAGGCATCCTTCAGACTGATGAAGCCAATGCTATTGTAGATTTTCTGCATAAACTATGGCAAATCAGGAACTGCAGAACAGAATATCTGGTTCTTCCTTACGAGATCCATATCTCTGTAACATTGTTAATCTTTCATCAAAGTAGTGAAGCCTTCTCTTCAGTGCCAGAAATTCCATCAAATCTGAACTATTAGTCTCATTGTCTACAAGACATAAACATTATCCACACTAGAATACTGGTGGTCACAAATCTAAGATTAAAACCTGCAAAAACATATATTCACAGATATTCTAATTTTGGTACAACAAAGAACCAGAAAACCACAATTTATTCAACTTTTGAGGGAGAAGTATTCATGCAGTGACACCTTAGGCAAGTGCTTTCTACTATAGCCATAGGCTAAGCAAAGCCTTGTGAATGGATTAGGCAGAGGGAAACTGGAAGAAGCCTAAATGGATGTTAACGGATGATAATGATGATGATGTGTGTGTGTGTGGTGTTGGTGTGTTTATGCCCCTATCATTAAACGGTTTGGTAAAAGAGGCCAATTGAATAAGTGCCAAGCTTTAAAACAAAATAAGAGTTATGGTTCACTCATTACAAAGATGTCAAATTTCCTGCTGCTTCTTATGAATAATGGTATGGCACCCCAGTGCTTCCAAGCTCTGAGGAGCTTTGCTAGGCTACTGGTTTCTACTGCCTCTAGTCCACTGGTATTTCACCTGAGTTTTATATAAGGCCCTACTGTCTACTAGCCGCACCTAAGTACACCTGATGCATTCCACTTCCTGAAGCCAATGGGAAAACCTTTGCATGGTCACTGGAGCTGCTAAAAATAACAATCAAATCCTTGTTATAGCCACGTATCATGTAGATCTTGTTATGCTATGCATGAAGCAACAATAATGGGATGGTCATAAGTTGAATATTTTAGATCCAAGATCTGTTCTACCAGAAGGAGAACAACAACAGACCAATCTTCCTTAATTCTTTGATTCCAATTCATCCAAGACCAACATCGGGTTTATGATATGACCTTTGTTTTGAAGGCATCAAGATTAAAACCTTCCATCAAAACCTTTATGTTAATCAAAGTCCTAAACAACAGCTAAGTAACGACAAAGTTATTTTACTAAATTCTGTCTCATTGAAAAAAAAACTATTTGAAATAAAGGCAACACATCTCAATAGAAAGATGGTAGCAAAATGGTAAAAGCCATCAAAATTCTATCCTAATTTATGCTCCAAACACAAACTTAATAATAACTGCTATTTGACAGAAGCCTTCATTATTTTAAAAAATTAATTGAAATAAAGGCAGTGAATTTCAGTAATATCATGGCAGCAAAAAGGTTGAAATCCTACTCTTCAGCAGCAAGTTCCAATGTCTTTGGATGCTGTCATTAAATTGTATTTTTAAAAGACTGTGGCACATGTACAGACCTTTTATGGGGTACTGTTTAAGAACTTCCAAAACCAAGACACACATTGCAAAATCCAATCCAAGTTACGCTCTTTGCGAAACGAAAAAATAATTATGGGGTGGTCACAATTTTCATCAATAATGTGTGCATGGCATTTGTTCTAGCTCTTTACGTTCTGAGTTCAAATCCCACCAATGTTGGCTTTGCCTTTTTATCCTTTCAAAGTCAATAAAATAGACACCAGTTCAGCACTGGGGTCAACTTGCTCCCACCCCAAATTACAGGCCTCGTGCTATTATTAGAAAGAATATCATAGATATTTGTAATTTCAGATTTAAATTAAAGTTAAAGAACGGTAACCTTCCATATTTACATTATTCTTACTTTATTTGAATCCCCAAGCGCTTTATCATGAACTGCGATTCTCTGGAACTCATTTATTCTACACCATATTTCCCCAAGAGGCATTAATCTACAGAACATTTGATCAATTCAACAGCAATTCAGTTCACTTACCTGGGAGAGCATACTAAGTCCACGAGCCCCGCCTTCCATCATTAAAATATAAAACTTCACACAAAAACCCTGCCATATCTTCTCAGATTTCCTTGAGGCATTTGCTGCGAAATTGAAGTGAAATATGGAAATATATTCCTCAACTATTCAAAAGCAGCACCAAGACAAACCTCCTTGCTAGCTTCTTCTTACTCTTTGGCTTCTACCATTGTATTTAATTGATTTGTCTTATAATGAAATAGATTTATTGAACTTTTCAATTAAAATACGAATTTTTCTTTGAAAATTTTCTGAGGAATTCTGAACCAAAAGTTTTGAATGTTTTTGATTAATTTTTATTTTTTTATTTTTACATGAATTGCCTGCATCTTAAATGTTCTCAACATAACATATTTTATTCTTGTTTTGTTTTCACAAATTTCATATTATTTTCAATTTTTATTTATTTATTTATCTATTTATTCAGCATATTCTTTGAATTTTTTTATACATTTCTTTATTATTTTTCATCATCATCATCATCATCATAATCACCATCATCATTACAACTGCCACCTCCACCACCATCAATGCCACCACCGCTATTATATGTAAAAATGAGATTGTTATTGTTGTTAGTAATGTTGTTATTACTATTATTATTATTATTATCATTATTATCATCATTATTATTATTACCATTATTATTATTATTACAGTGGCTTTCCGTATTCCATTGTTGATTTGACAGCAAGAATGATGAATGGATAATAAATAAATAAATAAAAGTATCAAAAGAAACAGAAAAGAAAAAATCTTGGAGAGCTAAATGTTGCCTGTCGATATTGGGCGCTGTAATTGGCATTTATATCTTCAGATGTTTTCACACAACTCTGCAGGTACATTGTTTTGAACATATTGTCAGCTAATAATGAGGTTTTAACTTAAAAGATGCAATCTCATGGAACAGAGCAGCACAACAACAAAAACAACAACAACGAAAATATTTTAATTTCAACAATAATAGTCAGCATCATTGTTTTAACATCCGCATTCTGATGTCAGCATGAGTCCGACAAAGTTTATGGAGAACGGTTTTCTGCAGCTGGATGCCCTCCCAGTTACCCAACCCTCCTCACCTTCTTCAAAGAAGGTAATGCATCCCCATGGCCAGACATGTTTTTGTGGAAGATTAGAAATGAATGGTACTGCTTGTGTGCCAATCATTTACAACTAAGACACACACCACAAACAGTGTTGGTGATGTACCATGCTTCTGTAGACCTGTCCAGCCAAGTGAACTGTAGCCATAGACAATGCTGGTGTCAACTCAATGGCACCTGTGCCAGTGGCAAGTAAAAAACACCCTCCACACTCTCAGAGTGGTTGACATTAGGAATGGCATCCAGCCATAGAGACCAAACTAAAACAGATCATAAGTCAAACCATTGAACCTATGCCTGCATGGAAAGTGGAGGTTAAATAATGATAATGATGATGATGATACCATGTTAAAACAAGCAAGCACAATTGAGCATACACTCATACACACATACACACATACATATGCATACAAGTATACACACACACACACATACATACATATGATGAGCTTCATTCAGTTTTGATGAACCAAATCCACTTGTAGGGCTTTGGTCATGACACACTTGTAGCAGAAGAGATTTGCTCAAGGTGCTGTGTATTGGAATTGAACTTGAGGTCAATGGTTAGGAAGAAAACTTCTTAACACTGTCCTGCCAAAATCCATTCGTAATAACAAGCATGTCCATATGTCTGTGTGTGTGTTAAGTGTGTGTATGTAATATCCGTACACATATATATGTAGTCAAACATATATATATATATATATATATATACATATATACACGTATATGTACATGCATACATATAGCTGGCTCTTGTCAAACCATCCTACCCTTGCCAGTATGGAATGTGGACATTAAACAATGATGATATATCTATCTATCTATCTATCTATCCATCTATCTATCTATCTATCTATCTATCTATCTATCTATCTATCTATCTATCTATCTATCTATCTATCTATATATATATATATAATATATATATATATATATATATATATATATATTGGCCTGCTCACTTAGCCAGCGGGGTGGCGTCATTTGAAGGCTAAAACAGTGCAAAGCGCATTGTGACCAGCGATGTGTAGCAACATCTGATACCCTGGTCTGTTACGGTCACAGTGATATATATATATATATATATATATATATATATATATATACCAGCAGTACCCATGAATATTTCAAGGAATAGTAAACTTATTGGGTTAAATTCTAACCAAAAAACCTGAAAGCATAGCCTGTGCTGAGTCTGTATGTAAAGATGGTCGCTCATCTGCTTCTCTTTGAAAAGTGAAAGAAATAGAAATACGATGATTACTTAATGCACTTTATATATATATACACTTTATAAACTTTATCCACAATTTTTTAGACTTAATTCACAGCACTCATAAAATAAATATTAGCTCTCATTTTTCTATTCTTCCCATAAACAAAAAAAAATCCTGTACATATGATATAACCTTTAATTAAACTGCATATATCTCCCATGCAAATAAGCATGGATATTTCACAGAATTGCACTTAAGCACATGCGTCAAGTGATAGGTGATACAAAAAAATTCAGTTCAGTTTTTTAAAAATACATTTTACTATCTAATAATCATCTCACCATTTCCATCACCACCACTATTACCACTACCACCCCACCCCCACTATCATCTCTCTTTCCCCCTCTCTCTCTTTCCTCTCTCGCCATTCTCCCTCTCCCCGCATCTCTCTCCCCCTCTCTCTCTCTCACATTTTAAAACCACATCATCGGAACATCACCCCTCTGCTAAAATTATAGTTTCAACTCTCCTCTTCTAACTTCAACTAATA
>NC_043001.1:3285746-3290746 GCF_006345805.1 Octopus sinensis | reverse complement strand
TGTGAGTGGATTCAGTAGACGGAAACTGAACGCCATCATGTAACTTCCGTTGACCATGCTGGAATGGGTACACTTCTCCCTACACCACACACATGCGCACGCACACATTCAATAAAGTTCCGTACATTTTCTATCAATTTCACTCGTAAGGTACAAAAGTAGGAAATCAGCTTGGGGCTAAAATCAGGGACTCATGAACAAGGGAGGCGCCATGCTGTGGGACTGAACCTGAAACCATGTGCCTGGAAAGTGAGCTTCATAATCCAACAGCCAGTAATTTACTCAAGAGCAACCATGACAGAGCCATTTCCCAGTTGTATGACTTGCTAGAAATAACAGCAGTATTCCCCACTTCCTGAGACACCATTTACACATATAAAATGGAAGAAGGCAAAAGGAAGAAGTGTAGTCAAAAATAAGCTCCATCTTTGAAAATATATCAGATTGTCAGGGCCTGAACCTCTTTCGCTAGAGATTTGGTTTAGAAGGATTGAAACAGGGTCCTTCTAAGCCTTCTGGAAGTCTCACGAGAGATGAATCTGCAAGTGGGAAATTTTCCCCCAAAATGTAATCCTTTGCAAGGTTCTGATGTGTAAAACCAGCAAAATGTCTCATTCTTTCCATATTGTCCGAAGGTGGGGCAGGGCTGATACAGCTTGGCAATGGAATTGTTGCCATGAGAAAATAAAAGGTCAAAATGGATGATGCAAGAGATCTAATTAGATGCTCTGACCATTCGACTGGTCTACAGCCATGGGTTTTTTCTTCTTTTATTGACCCAGAACTTGTGGAAAGTAAAGTTGACCCTGGTGGGATTGGAACTCAGATAGCAGAGAGGTGAAACTAATCTACTTCATTCTACCAGATGCAACAATGTCTCTGCCAAATTCACCACATATGACTACAATAACAGCAGCAAAAGTTACTACTACTACTACTACTATAGCTTTAGTCTACTTGGTCAAAGTTGATCTATGGTTTCAACCACAACAACAGCAATAATATTTTCCTTCACGATTTTGTAATATTTTTCCCATTTATTTTGAAATCAAGGATTTCCTTATGGCTATTGGCAGTGCTTTCTTAGTTATTTTGGACACTGATTTTTCTATGCATCTTTCTCAAAGATGATGATTGCTAACTCATGCTGAGCAAATTTCATTTTACAGCCTTCAGGAACACTTTTCATTTCGTTGAAGCTGTGTTTAGTTTGGAATGACAGAGCTTCATCCGTTATTACAGCCAACACAATCTTACCACATTTTATGAGTTTTGCTTATCATGCTGAGTAAATTTTGAGACAGTTTCAAAGAAATTATTAGAAAATGTCAATCAAGTTTGTAAAACGAAAATTGTTGATATTTTTGTAGATCAAGGAATGTTCTCATATTTGTGTGTCTTAAATCTATGAATGTTGTTCTTGTGACCCAATGTAGGCTGGCTAATATCCTTGATAAACTTCTTTTGAACGGATTCGTGGCAATAATATGAATATATTTATTTTACAGGTATTTTTTGAAACATTTTCCATTGGATTTTTAGCAAATATTGAGACATGAGAGAAAAATATCAATACCTATTTTCAGAATAGCAGCGAATTGGTGGTATGATGTGCAGTGCCACGTCTCTTTATTTCATATCTGTTTCGTATTTCTTACTTTAGTAACATAATAAGTAGGACATCATCCCTTGCAATAAGTATTGCCTACATTGTCAAAAAATTTCAACCATTTGATCTTATTGGATTTAACTCCCTTGTTTATTGGATTTTTGTTTTAGATTATAAAAACTCCTAGAAGGATTTTTGTGTACTTTTTTGTCAAATGATCTCAGTTCTTTGTATTTCAACTCACTAAATTACACATGTGTGACTCTAAAATACATAAGTTTTGTATACGAAATATTTCCCAGTGGATTTTTCTCCTTACCATTTTGCTAACAGACTAAATTGTTGCATTAATGGTTAAGTAACGTACGTGGTGTAGTCAACCATAACTTGATTTTAACTGAAATCAATTTTGACTCAAGGCCCCATCGAACTATATGTTCGTCATGCAGAAGGTATCCTTAAACATTGTTGCCATGAAATTATTTCGATCCTTAAACAAACAATCGATTTATTAGTTGGTTAGATATTTAAACAATTGACTAACAATAAAAAAAGTGATATTGAACAAGTCCATGTGTTGTTATTATTGGCGTACTGACCCACCCAAGACAAAATTTGTTTTATCACACAAATTCACATCAAGAATCTTGCAAATGAAATATAAGAACTGATCATATTTTTTTCAATGTAATATCAAGATTACAAGAGAACCTCCATGTTTGTGCTCAATCTGCTAAAAATTGCAGTCAAATCTATATATGATATCCTATTACCTTAACAACGAAGGACACTTTTGATAACCTTGTCTTTCATTTTACATGATAAAAACAAAAATTAAGGAATTGATCTTGGCTGAAACTCTTTGTAATTTGGTGATGATGATGACGACGACGACGACGACGATGATGATGATGATGATAATAATAATTATAATAATAATAATAATAATAATAATAATAATAATGATAATAATAATAATAACAATAACAATGATAATAATAATAATAATAATAATAATAATAATAATAATAATAATAATAATACAAAAAGGCGTTTGATTGACTACAAAAAGGCGTTTGATTGACTACAAAAAGGCGTTTGATTGACTACAAAAAGGCGTTTGATAGCATCCCCCACACATGGATCCTCGAAACACTAGCCATTAACAAAGTAGCACCAACAATCATAAAATTCATTGAGCACTCTATGAATAAATGGCAAACAGTCCTACACCTCCAAACTTGACTACAAAAAGGCGTTTGATAGCATCCCCCACACATGGATCCTCGAAACACTAGCCATTAACAAAGTAGCACCAACAATCATAAAATTCATAGAGCACTCTATGAATAAATGGCAAACAGTCCTACACCTCCAAACAAAAGAGGGACTCATGAAAACCAAAGACATCCCCATTAGAAGAGGAATATTCCAGGGAGATACGCTCTCTCCACTCCTTTTCTGCTTGGCATTGTCACCTCTATCTGATATGCTAAATAGAACTGGATGCGGATATAAATGTTACGGCAAAACGATCAGCCACCTTTTATATATGGATGACCTAAAACTATACGCTGCAAATGACAAACAGCTGGAAACACTATTAAAGACAGTTCATGGATTTACCAAAGAAATAGATATGAAATTTGGATTAGAAAAATGCGCCAAAGTAACCATGAAAAGAGGAAAACTAGTTAAGAGTAACAACATCACACTAGGTGAAGCAAATGAAATAAAAGAATTAGACCAAAGCCAAACTTACAAATACTTAGGAATCCATGAACTAGATAAGACACAACACACACAAATGAAAGAGAAAATAAAAAAAATAATAAAAAAGAATATTATAGACGAGTTAGATCAATACTAAACACAGAGCTCAATGCTAAAAACAAGATAATAGGTATCAACACTTTAGCTGTCCCAGTTATAAGTTACAGCTACAATATCCTTAACTGGACACGAAATGAACTGACCAAAATAGACAGGAAAACAAGAAAAATAATGACAGGATCTAGGATGCATCACCCAAAATCTGACATAGAAAGACTATATATACAACGTATAGAAGGTGGTAGAGGCCTTATACAGCTGGAAAACTACTATAAAATAACCACCATAGGACTGCAAAAATATCTACTTCAGAAAACTGATTCAGATAGCGGCAAAACACGAGCAAAACAAAAAACTGTTCTCAGTATTTAAGGAAGCTGACAAATACAAACAAGAAATCATACCACCTAATAAACATGAAGAAGAACAAGAAAAAGATGAAGAAACAACAAAAGCTATAAAAAAAATGAAATCCAAACTAAAAATAGAACAGCAACGAACCATGATAAAACGATGGCAAGAAAAGCCCCTTCATGGTAAATACTGCACTAAACTAAACGCAAAAGAAATAGACAAAGAAAAATCCCAGCAATGGTTGAGAAGCTCAGGACTCAAAGCAGAAACAGAGGGATTTTTAATTGCAGCACAAGACAAAAGCCTCCCCACCAGAAATTACCAAAAACATGTAATGAAAAGAAATATTACAAGTAACTGCAGAATATGTGGAGATGGACAAGAAACATAAATCATATTATCTCTAGCTGCCCAGTCCTGGCTAAGAAGGAATATATTCACAGACATGACAGAGTTGGAACCTACATACATTGGAAGCTATGCCAACATTATGGAATAACAACAGAAAAAAGATGGTATAGGCACACACCAGAAAAGGTCACAGAAAATGAGAAAGCAACCATACTCTGGGATATGCCGATACACACAGATAGAGAAATTAAGGCCAACAGACCAGATATAGTTGTCAGAGACCATGAAGAAAAAAATGCTTTCTAATTGATGTATCAGTACCGGCAGATGACAACGTGTCTCTAAAAGAAATGGAGAAACTCTCAAAATACAAAGACCTGGAAATAGAGGTAACTAGAATGTGGAATCTGAAAGCAGAAACAATTCCAATCATAGTAGGTGCATTAGGCATGATAAAAAAATATTCAGACAAATACATAACAAAAACACCAGGACTTACAAACACATATAACATACGGAAAATTGCACTACTAGGCACTGCACACATCCTACGCAGAACCCTTTCCATACAATAACCATCAGAGCATCACAACAAATCACAGCACATACCCAAGGCACACAGAGCTGCGCTTGGTAGTGAAGTGAAAGCACGCTATAAAAATAAAAATAAAACTACTGAATAATAATAATAATAATAATAATAATAATAATAATAATAATAATAATAATAATAATAATAAAGTAGCTTAGGATGCTCTGGTAGTAACACTCCATAACTATTATGTTTACTTGCTTACTCTACCTATGTCTTGTAGCATGGCTATCATTTGCTAGATTACGACCGAGCCCACAC
>NC_043001.1:3260746-3280746 GCF_006345805.1 Octopus sinensis | reverse complement strand
TCCTGATGATTTGGGTAAACTTATATTGATTTGATTTCATTAGAATTACTTCTGCATCACAATTATGTAATTATGCCTTTCATTGTGTTTATCTTAATGAAACAGCTGCTGATCACAGTTAAATTATGAAGAATTTGTAAGTTGGGTACCTGGCAGAACCATTACCACACCAGGCGAAATGCTCAGCAGTATTTCTTCCATTTTAACGTTCTGAGTTCAAATTTCTCCTTTGCATTTCATCCTTACGGGGTCGATTAAGTAAGTACTAGGGTACCACTGGGGTATATGTTATCGACTGACCGCCTGCCTCAAAATTTCAGGCCGTGTGTCTATAGTAGAAAGGATATTATGCCCTATTTGTGGAAGTTATGCATTTTCCATTTTATGATAAATGAGGCTGAACGGTTGTGAGACTGGTCTTGGTGTAGATTACTATCTGAGCATGAAACTTGAAGTAGTTCATGTATAACTCATTCATTCATAAAATGATAATAATCGTTCACTGGATTCAGTACAGTTTCTGATCCTAACTGCAAACGAACAGTATAAAATGTATTATATATATATATATATATATATTATATACATATTTTTCATATATAGCAAAAGTTGTTTGCGCTGTTTATATTGTTTCTTGGCATTATGAAGGTGAATGGAATATATGAACTTAGTACAGATAATCTGACATTATTCATGAATTCTGCATGCAAAAACATATAAGACACAGGTATTTTTTTCTTGGGACAAATTCTTTGTTGACCAGTGCTATTCTTACGTAGTTAACCAATCCAAGCATGAAAACGTTACTGAACTTTGAAGTTTTGGAGACAGATACCCCATTTTCCCACGCACATGCACACACACACATGCACTTATATATTTGATGTACACAAATACATGACAAGTATACATAATACTGAAATACACATAAATTAACCCCCATCAAATATATTAATACAACAAATTTTAAAAAATAATAAAAACATGCATCAATGAAGAGACGAAAGAAGCAGTAAGATGATACATGTTGATTTTATTTGGTATTTCTGTTTACTTAGAAACGTACAATGAAGCGGTCATTTCACAGACACTAAACTTTAATTTCACAGACTACAACCTTAAAGTTGACACCGATCCGCTAAACGCGGGAAATTTCTGTCTCCTGTTGGCTATAAATACAGTTTTTTTTTCGATTTTTAAACCTCTGTAACTTTTCCTTTTAGTTTTATTTTCTCCACAACGTCATACCTTCATAGCAATTAGACTGGAAAAATTTATTATTATAGCCGATTTTCAGATTTTTTACTGTCTTTTAAAAATGCAGATTTTGTGAATGAAAAAAACTAAATCCGAATTAAGTTTACAAATTGTGTTAGACTGTGGTCATGCTGGAGTACCACTTGAAAATTATTTAGTCAATATTATCATCTCCCAACACAATTCTTCGCAAATGGTCAGATGTATGTTGCGCTATCAAGAGTGTCAAGAAAAGAAAATACAAAAGTATTAACCCAGATAAAATATTAACCGAGATAAATGAAAAGGGTCCATTTTCTGAGAGTTATGTCTGCAAAAAAATTCTACATTGATGTGAGACATTCATTACTCTCTCTTGTAATTGAGATGTATTTAAGTTTCTTTTTAATTGCCAGGAAAGGGACACTAGAAACACTTAAGTGAATAGAATGAAAGAACAATATAGTAAAACTCAATTCTTCATAATGGTAAATGTAATTCCTTAATTCCCAGCAGATAATCTATCTTCAAATTCACTCAAATGAAGATTCCTGAACATTTTGCCTTGGCAGTCTCATCTCCAATTTCCCAATCTTCATTATCGTCTTTTTTAAATGTATCATGGATTATTTTACTGATTACAAAATAAACAACATCATTGTTCAGTTCATGAACATATTGTTAATTTACTCTATAATTTATGTATCATATCTATATGCATATATAATATCAATATGCACAACACATGCCCACCGTGCGGTTTTTCTGCTCGTTTATTTAACTAAACTTCACTGTTATTATATGTTAAAATTATATATACATGTACAGAGAGATAGATAGATAGGTAGATAGATTGATAGATAGATAGAGGAGGAGAAAGGGAGAGAGAAAGAGTGCGTATGTGTGTGTGCACGGGTGCGTAAATGCAGAAGTTATAAAGTTATAAAGAAGTTATATTAACGTAAGAGAAAGTGAGAGTATCATGAGATTTTGAACTCGTGTCCTTCATCAAATGTCAAAAAGAGAGAAGCACAGGGGGAGGTAATTAGTTAATGGAAAATGAAATACAAGCCTGAGTTTAGAAACGATGCAAGAACGCTGCTTTTTTTTGGAGAGATGTAGAGTTAAATGCGGAGGAAAGCGGTGATTGTGTAGATGCAAGTTAATGTGCGTCTGATAGGGTGAAGA
The DNA here is from genome assembly GCF_006345805.1 of Octopus sinensis. Classification (NCBI taxonomy): domain Eukaryota; kingdom Metazoa; phylum Mollusca; class Cephalopoda; order Octopoda; family Octopodidae; genus Octopus; species Octopus sinensis. The sequence continues at coordinate 3,278,322 of NC_043001.1, read as the reverse complement.
ATGCCTGTTTATGAAGGTATGAAAATGTGGAAGAGGAGTGATGTTGGTGGTTTAAAAAAGGAAAAAAAAACATGTATTTGAGGAGGTAAATGTATGGACGAGGGAATAAATGCCTTGATGAATCACGAGAAATAGCAAGGGCATGTTGGAAGGTGTTACTGATTTGTGCGTGCATGGTTATGTCAAATGTACGTAGGTGTGGTTAAACGGTTTTTAACAAAGAGAGAAGGGTTTAAAATATTCGAAAGTGAGAGAAAAATAGTTGAATTCTTGAATTGAAGAAAAGACAAATAAATTTGCCCGAAGAATTTGATAGAATCCAGAAAAGGGTGGGAATTGCCAAAGAAACTGTGTACTCCAGTAAGGAGATAAAATAGCTGAGATGAAAGTTTCAAGAATCTAGTCGAGACGCCCTTGAAGTAGGAAGTAAATGGCAAATGGTGTAGAGAAAAAGTCGTTTTTGAGAGAAGAATTGAAAGGAGAGAGAAGTGAAATTATTTGTGGGAGTTTGGGCACGTTGCGATGTCAGCCAGACCCAAATGATCTTCCGCCATAAGTTGATAAAGTGTGGTTGGCCTCCAGTAGGGTAGAGTTCAAACTATATTATTGATCGTCGAGAAAGAACCACAGGAAACCATCGAAATGTGTTCTCGTTGAATCACCATTCTGGAAAATTCCCTGAAGATTGAAACTGTCTCGTCTTGGCTACTGCATTGCATGCTTATCTCCGGCCGTCTCAATCTCTCTCTCTCTCTCTCTCCCTCTTTCTCTCTCCCTCTCTCTTACCACTTCTACCATTGTCTTTCACTGTCTTCTTTCTGTGCCATTCAGGGAAATACTGGAATGGATCAAATTCCAACAGTGAAACAAATCCACACACGCGCGCACATACAACGATATATACACGCCCACGTGTATATGCATAATACAAATATACACACGCACGCGCAGACACACACACATCAAATCACACACAAACACACATGTACACACCAATATACACACACACAAATATATATATATATACATACACACTTACCTATATGTATGTGTATAAATTTGATGTACACGTGTATATATGTATATATACTCACATAACATATATAGATTGAAAATATATAATATAAAACATAATAGATAAATTTGTCATTGTGTGTGCATATATACATATATATATATGTATGTATGTATATATATATATGTGTGTGTGTGTGTATGTGTGTGTACACATGTACACAAGTATGTATGTTTACATCTGTATACATGGGTATGTGTGTGTATATTTGTATATGTATATATATATATGTGTATACCTACATACACACACACATATATATACATGCATACATATATACATACATATATACGTATATACACATGCGCAGGCAAATGTACATATACATATATATATATATATATATATATATATGTGTGTGTGTGTGTGTGTGTGTGTGTGTGTGTGTGTGTTTGTGTTGATATGTACGCTTGTATATTAACGGGGATATATGCCCAACATTGTAAGTTATGCAATGTGCAACATAATAGACTAAAAAAATCTGGAAAGCGTAAAAAAGAAAAGGAAATGAAAATTTGTTGCAGAAAGGATATAAATATCGTAATTGGAATAGTGTGTAAGAGAATCCTTTCTGTGAATCCTTAGGATAGAAGGAATTGGCTGGAGAATGTAATGTAAAAAAATATGAAAGAAAACTGAAGGAATATTAAAGACATGCGTTATATATGTATATATGTAGGTATATACACTCACATAGGTATTTGAGTGTTTTATAAAAAAGAATACAATATGTCCAATAATATTCATTTCGCTTCGTTCGTATTCACAGTCTGGAATGGTTTGTAAGAAAGTACTTGTCCTTATATTTATATTGATAGAAATATTGACGAACAACACCGGGACCTATTCTGAGTTCAGTCAACATTATCGCAAGAAATCTTCTACTTGTACAATTTTTCATCATTCCAAAATCTCTCAAAAAATGTCTCCAAGATATATGCAAAATTTGCCGCAGACACGTTTTCTGAAAATGTTCAAAATGTTTAACAAATATTTTGAATATGTGATTCGTGTTTTACAGATTTGTAGCAAATCAGATTAAATATGTTATGAAATAAATATTTTAGAGTGAAATTTGTTTTTTTATCGTAATGGCTGATCTTAGATGACTGTGATATAGTTTAGTGGCAAAAGATTTTAATTTCCAAAATGTATTTATATCTTTTGAATTTTCTTTTGAATTTCGTCATCAAGATTTGCATTTCGGCTCAACATGCTGCCAAGATATTTGCAGGAAGATATGTTTTACAGACATTTATCATTCTATAGTATTACTGTAGATTACCCAGAGCAGGGCTAATAAAAATGGTATTTTTAACGCAAGGTTTAACATGTTACATACCAATGAAATTTAAGCCGTACAAGTTTCAAGATATTTTTCGCCGTGTGCATCAATATCGCAGTTATCAGCGCCCAAGTGATCTCTTCTAAAAGATTATGAACTGTGAGCTTTAAAATTAAGGTAAGTGAAATTGAAGAACTTGCCAGTTGTGCAGCAGTGAATATAAAAACGTACATGAAAAACTATAGCGATTCACTGAAAAGCAAAAAATTGCAAAAAGATACGCAACATTGAATACGCTCACTTATTTCAGCCCATTTTAAACAAGCGCCGATTGATAAAAAACTAGCTGAATGTTCTCCACCAAATACAATTTGCTCTATATCATCATCATGAAAATACTTGATCGTATTTAAAATATTATCAGAACAACGATCTGCTCTGAGAAATGTTGATAATATTTGATGATTCATTAAATGAAAATAATGTAAAGCTAATGACGCAATGAGAGACGTAGCGTGCAAGTGTTAAGTTGAAAACGTCAGGTTATTGGGTCCTCGGGTGTTTTGGAGAAATTTGACGATATTTTATGTCTCCTTTTTTTTTCGGGGACAGCCTGATGTATTGCTGAGCAGTCAGCGGCGTTGGAGAGCATAAAGATTAATTATGTAGTTGAGGAAAAGCTGACATGGGGGACTGGAGGCTATCTGAATATTGGAAAAGGATTAACTGTTTCACGATGCTCACAACGGGTATCGAACTACCGACACCATGACTGCTGCCCAATGCTCTTTGAACTCTACAAAATGCTATAAGACGTGACATAGACAGCTGCAACGGAGACTACGATGCCATGACAAGAAGAAAGGCGCACAACAGGCATCCACATGCCTCAATTCTTATCTATATCTTTGAATTGGGCTTTAAGCTCAATTCAGATGGTTATGTGAAGCTGTTGGAAACTGTGGTACAACCCTGTCTGGAGAGGATTACTGGTGGAAGCCATGCTTTTGGAAAGAGTCAAAAGTGGTTGTCGGAGAAATTCTATGCAGCAGTATTTGGCCCCTGAAAGAGTAAGTAGTTTTCTACGGCTTCAGTCGCCCCAATTTCTGGCCCCCTTTTCCATCTCCCTGATTATAATCCCGTGGATTACTATGTGTTGGGCGTGATTGAGAAAGACACCAAACTGTAACACCAAAGCCGTGCCACTGGGCAAGGTCAAAGACCTGTTCCAAGATATTCCAAGACACACAATGAGGAATACATGCGCCAAGTTCCGGTGTCATCTTAAGAACATGGAGAAGCTGAGGGCTGCTACTTTGAGGAAACACTTATCTTCAGCCATACGCTTCTTGTTATTTAAAAAAATGTTCCCATCCATTTTTTAATGCGGTATTGCGCTTCCTTTCTTATTCACTGAGTTTTGAAAGTTACTGAATCTGGATCACGTATCATGTTGACGATACTCTTTGATATCTCAACTAGTAAAGTAAGAATTAGGAGTCAAAACTGTCTCCCAAATGGGAAGTCATACATATAAATTTTAAAACAAGGCTTCGGCGCTACTTTTTACACACCCAGTACATACATACATTGTTGGCATCCTTTCTGTCTCGGGAGACAATGGATTGCGCATAAAGTAGTCTAGTTCGGCTTTTATATTTCATGTCCTGATACATTTCCTGCTGTGGCTGTGTAGTCCTATCCTGGACAAACACTCCCTCTGGCAGGTACCGCAAATGTAGCGTAGACTGTTCCTGACTGGTCGTAATGCCATAGTCTCTTGTTGACGTCTCTTCTTTTTTTTTCCATTTCTCCTCTATCTCTCTCTCTCTATCACTCCTTTGTATTCCCTCTTTTACATACATAAGTAACTACATACATACAGACACACACACGCACACACACACATATATCAGTGGCGAGTCCGGTACTCAGGCTGTTCGGGCTTAGCCAGAGTATAAATTTACTAATGTGAACGTGTATTTGCAATGTTGCGGCCAGTGGTAAACCCTTTATCAAGGAGTTAGAGAGGACTGTGAAAAGACCGAAGAGCAGGTCTAAGGGTTTAATTTCCACAGCACCATTCTGGGTGATGGAAGTCGATCTCCACACTTGCTGTTATGATCTTGGTTTGCCAAATAACAAAGTATTTAGTCATTTTGGAACTATGACCCGAGAGAAATGTATAGAGGGAGCTCAACAGATGAAGAATACCAAGTACGAGGAGTTGGTGGAGGACTGCCACACGAAAGGGGGGAAAATAGGGTTTTTGCCAATAGAGATTAGCAGTCGAGAATTTGCAGGTTGTATTCGGTGCAAAGCCTATGAAACTCTGTATCTTGCAAAAGAAGTGCCATGAGGAATTAATGAACGCAGAGAGTGCTTTAATAGCGTCTAGGTGGCTCTCGGCGAACTGTTAAGGACGGATCGGTAGGGGTTAGCAGAATAGCCCTTGGATACAGGATTCAGATTTATCACCCTTGATTGGGTCACCTGGATGGGGATGTATACTATAAGAAACAAAACGCAAAATGATTTTAGGATATCACAGTGAAGATGTATCCAAGTATTGCTTCTGTAGATGTGTGTTGAAGGTACATGTTTGTGTACGCGTGTGTGTGTGTATGTATCCATGGATGCAGGGCTACGTGTGTGTATGTGCATGTATGCTTTATTAAGTTTGAGTTGTCTGGAACCCGAAAATATAGCGTGAGTGAATAACTCGAACTTTACAGTATTAAGTTCTCTCGTAGGCAAATCTGTAGTTTTCCTTTATTTCTAGCTTTAGCTCACATACATACGTACATACATACGTACGTACGTACGTACACACACACACACATACACACACACATATACACACATACAATCATATACATATATCTGTGTTTATGTCGATGTATTCTACAAAGATCGAGTTTCCAATGACACAACACAACTAAAAGGATAACAAGTACCCTTTGTATAGTCACGTGGTCACGATTTCTTTGGAAAGAATAAAAGTTAATTGAATTCTTCCTAGAATATTCGTTTCTTATTTTATCGAGTAGTGAAGTGTGAAAAACACGTGGTTCCAGTAGGATTTGAACTCAAAACATGAAAGTATATAACTGAATGCTGCAAGAGTTTCTACCAGTTGATATAAACCAATGTGAGATAAACTGCGAAAGTAGACAACGCGCTGCAGGAACAACAACTTCGAAACGACGACCTTTTGATCGTAGTCTAACGTCTTCACCTGTAGGCAATTTGCTTTCAGAAAAAAGTGGACACAATCACCAACAGGAATGGAACCACTTATCTGTCGGTTACTGTTCTGATGCAGTAACTACAACACAAATGCGACCTGCAAAGCTTGTGCAAAATCATAAGATGCAACAAAGCATACCAGCTAAATAACCATTACAACTTAAATGCCATACACAAAATACGTCTTAAAATATGGTTCGATGTGCTGTCTTGTTGTGCTAGATATAGACCCTTAATCCATCCCTTTCAGTCTCTATCTGTCATCGTACATTAAGGCTACATTGGATCATGTAGTCCTCGATGTATCATGTACAAAAGAAAATTTAGGGTATTCATTATGGAAATGTATGCTTGACTACGGTTGATCCAAGTCTAATGAACTACAACTTCAAACTCACTAAAATAACTCCAGTTTCTCTTCTGCAAACATCAGTTTATATTCTAGCAACCTATTTACAAAGATCACATAGCATATAATCTCGAACTCTCCTCCTTCTGACGGATCGTAATCATACAGATACACTCACAGTTCAATGAACAGTGCAAAAATATATTCACAAACTTCGCAAATATTCGATGTAAGCCCTTCCAGCTAGAGACGTAATTACAATTTGCAGAATTCAACAATCGCACAACCATTACATAAATATTGAAATACATATATTTAACAAAATATTTATGAAAACATACAAAAATCACGTTTCCTACTTAACAATCAAAAAAGTAATCTATAAGATGTAATCCTAACTATAGAACTGAAATAACCAATTTCATAAGAAAACCATAAAAAAAACAAAACAAGATATTTCGTAACACCTCCGCTTAAACAACATGGCAACTGACTCATTACAGACTTTCCAGAAAATAATCAATGAGCAACAATAACAATAGTATCTAATAAAGGGACGAACCCAGCAGTTTTGAGGGGAGGGGGACTTAGTCGTCATTATCTGTCTGAGTACTTGACAGGTACTTTATTTTATTGACCTCGAAAATATGGAAGTCAAAACTGACCACGGTGGGATTGAACGCAGAACGCAAAAAGTCCAGAACAGTTCTTGTCTGAGGTTCTAATGATTCCATCAATTTATCATCAAGGCCAATATAAATGTTAATAATAATAATAACAATAATAATAATAATAATAATAATAATAATAATAATAATAATAATAATAATAATAATAATAATAATGATGATGATGATGATAATATAATACTACTACTACTACTAATAATAATAATCTTTTCTACTCTAGGCACAAGGTCCGAAATTTTGGGCTGCGTCCAGTCGATTTGATCGACATCAGTACGCAACTGGTACTTTGGTACTTTGGTACTTAATTTATCGACCCCGAAAGCAAGAAAGGCAAAGTCGACCTGGCGAAATTTGAACTCAGAACGTAAAGACAGACGAAATGCAGAAAGCATTTCACCTGGTGTGCTACTGTTTCTGCCAGCTCACCGCCTTTATTATAATAATAATAATAATAATAATAATAATAATAATAATAATAATAATAATAATAATAATAATAACAATGATAATGGAAGTGTTATCATGTACATTGTTTTGTCTTGGTATAAAAGATGGGCTAACAGCAAATATTCTGCTCCATATCACAGATTTGCTTGTCAGTTGTTTGACCTTAACCAGTTGAACATGTCCCTTGGTGGCTGACGATATGTGCATCTCTGATCACGAGCAGAAGAAGTGAGGAAGCATCATAACCATGTGTTGAGAGGTATTCTTTGGGTTTTGAATAATTCATCTTTGGAAACATGGGTATTTCGTTCATCATCTTTAAACAGACCTTATTCAGGGACCTTTTGAGCGGTATGGGCTTCTCAAACTGAAAGAAATTGTAACTGAGCCCCATCTTCAAGATCATGCGCTGCTTATCTTGATATGAGATCACCATGTCGCGCACATATGGTTGTGCTGCATGTACCCTGGTGTACCTTTATCAGGCGGGTAGCCATAATGTGTATATTGAGCTTCGTATATTTGTACCCCAGTGTCACTTTGATGGCATGCACTGCTTTCTCATTCATTAATAATAATATCCTTTATATGCCACAAAACAATCAGATGAATGGGAATATTACAAGGGCAGATTACAGTTTGTGGGGGAGATACATAATGGATAAGAAGAAAGAAGCAAGGAAAATGAGAGAAAAACGTTTTCCGTATAAAAACATGTGAACACGCGAAGAAGGCAGTCTTCCTCAAAAGGAATCACGCCAAACTCAAGGATAGCCTCGACTACCAACGGTACAAAACTTCACCCATCTGCTGCTCTCCAATCTACAGGCCTGTTAATTGATTAATTAGATGCGCAAGAAGTAGCGTTGAATGAAATATAGGTAATTAAAATCATATTTAGATATACGCGTACACTCAGAAATGGAAACCGCCTCTAATTAATTCCGGCTGTTCAAAGATTTGCCTACATCAGCTAATGTACCATTTGCTGTACTAATACATGCACAGTGAGTTCATAATGGCTATCAACGACGAATTGGTATCGGCAACTGACGACGCGCAACGATGCAGAAACACAGGTGTCCGACCGTCTGATGATGTCATTATTAGTCCTGTGGTGTATTTTTCATGCTTATTGTCAATAAGGAGAATTTTTGTTTTCTCAAGAAAATTTCAGATGTGTATGTCTCTCTATGCCTGAGTGTACATCAACATGTTAAATATGATGGTGTACACACACACACACACACACACACACACACACACATATATATATATATATATATAGTAAATTGGGTCACCTTTCATTTTGAACAAATATATTTAGCCGAGTCGACAGAAGAAATGGTGAGTGAGAGATAATCTTACTGGCGTAGTTTAAAACATTTACGTGATTTCGTTCAAAAGATATTTACTATACACTTTTTATAACAATAAAAATTTAATAATTCGTCGAGAATTAAAAAAAAAAAATAAATAAATAAAACGTAATAGGATAAAACTTAAAATTATTATTATTCCTTTATTCTCTGAAATATTTTTATTCTAAAAGTGGTGTGTGTATGCTAAAATACAAAAAATATATATAGCCAAAATGAAATGAAATAAAATTTACCGATTCAGACATATATAGAGAAGAATCGATTTTCTTAAATTAGCACCAAGCAAATTACTGTTTTTAAAGACATGCGTGAAATATATTCTGAGTCTATAACTTTAAAATCGATATTGAACAATGCAGTAATTGATTTGATATGAATTCCAATGATTTGGTGTTTCGGGCATGATTTCCAAAGAAATATTATTAAAAAAGAAAAAGAAAAATCTATTCGACCAACTGTTGATATACGAAACTAATCACAAAAGCAATGGCTTCATCAAGTACCATTCCAAGCGGATGCCATAAACAGAATTACCAATCCAAACAAACTTTGGCTGCAGCAAACATTTACAGAAAATTATGGCATTTAAATAAATACAAATTTACTAAAGATCAGGACGGTTTTGTGTGTGTGCATGTGTGTGCGCGTAAGTTTCGATATGTATATGCATGTACGTGTTTTACGTACATATATATATAAATATATATATATATATATATATATAGTAATATATATATATATATATATATATATATATATATATATATATAGGTATGTATGTATGTATGTATGTATTGATATATATATATATATTATATATATATATATATATATATATATACATACATTCTTACACACATGCACGCACATGTGCATATATATATATATATAAAACACCGTTAACTGTTTCCTATATCTAATCATATACTAAGTACTTACTAGTTGTACCGTTGAAAATTCCGTGGTTATTTTGAGAAGAGCTAAATATCTGGAAATATATAATTTTGCCTTCTGGAATTGCATTCTTTTTTCTAAAGCCTGTTATGGCTGAGAGGATGTATAAAACCACAAAGCGGGTACTGAAGATGCAGTATGAAGACAGGTCATCTTTGAAAACTATATTCTATATTATAAACTTGTCTCTTCTACCTCTTAGATAAAAGTAAACAATCGTAACTGTGGAACAAAATCAAAGACAAACTAATAGAAATGTCTTCTACAATGGTACGTCGACGTTGGTAATGCTTTACCGACTTTTAAATCTTAAGAATCTATAGTAATGATAATGTAATCCAGTGGATGTATATAATCAGAAAGTTTCGATCATCCAGGATCCCGATTGTCCCAGGATTTGGAACAGGAAATTAAGAGAACTGACGTAAGTAGAATCAACTCTGCGTGCGTTTGTGTGTGGACGTATGTATTATGTTTATATATGTGTGTGAGTGTAGAACAAAAACGAGCAAAAATAACTCAGAGTGGCCAGTAGCATGTCTGACGAAAAACGAATAAGGATATAATATATGTGCAAAATGAGTTGTTAATAATTAAAATAAATGCTAGTTCAAAGGAGGGTTAAACAAGTGATTAGTTTCAACTAGGACCAACTCCAAAGAATAGAGGAGATAATCTCAAAAATCAAAACTTTTCCAAAACTGAAATATTTTAAGACAGTCATGTTGTCCAGGACATTCGAGAAATAAAAGAGAAATAACTACGACCGCGTGTTTCTGGTTCAACGGGTGTCATCAGCACAGCGGTCGTCCCGGCTTATCTCCAGTGGATGGGGACACTTAGGCATTTACAGAAACGAGTGAAACACATTACGGCCATGGCAATTTGAATAAATAAAACATAAATGATATAAGAGAAAATATCTCAGAGTAACTAGTAATTTATATTTGAAGAGAGACGAATAAGGCTAGATTTATTGTCAAATAAGACAAGTACTGGATTTATTGAGATTATCTCTGCTTCGAAGGGTGTAGAACAATCGTAGGGAGATAATTGAAACTAGTGGAAAATGAAAAAGGAATTTCTTGATTCTTGAAATAGTCTCCACATCTTATTTTGGAGTCAGTCCCATATGCTTCCAAGTGATTGCTTTGTGTTCTCAGGACCGAAAATAATTTCAATAATTCAAAAATACATATTGCATGGTATTTGATACACCCATTTTGTCTTTGTTGAACCATATAAACACATACATATATATACACACACACACACACACATACATATAACTAAGTAGATACATATAACGCAGATAAGGCTAAAATCCTCGCTGTGTCCTCTCGACGAACATCTGTTTATTCCAGTATTCCAAATCTGTATGTAAAAGTTACATTCGTTCGAGGTTTGCATAAGAGTTTAAAATACTGGAAAATATTTTCTACACAGTAATGATTCCTAAACTGGGGAAAAAATGCCAAAAGTAAATTATACCAAAAATTACCCCATCTCCTCTTTTGATAGGTAGATATATATATATGCATGTATATTCATATGGATAAATGCATATATACCTACACGCGTGTATGTGTGTGTGTGTGTGTGTGTGTGTATGTGTGTGTGTGTGTGTGTGTGTGTGTGTGTGTGTGTGTGTGTGTGTGTGTGTGTGTGTATGTGTGTGTGTGTGTGTGCGCGTGCGTATTCGTATACCTGCATACACCTTAGAGTTAGGAACAACCACGGGAATGACAAGTGCTCCAACACAGTTACGGAATGCCATGAACTGAAAGTCTATAGAAAATCTTCGCAAATATTTGGAGATGAATTCAGATGTTTTGTGAATGAAAACTGGCAGAGATTTTCTAGGTGATGATTTCATTATATGGAGAGAAATATTGACAAATTGAATTCATTTAAAAATCTCAACAACATAATGCTTCATATTTAATTCACTATGGATTTCAGTAACAATAAATTACGTCTGTTAAATGTATTAAGAGTAAGAAATATATTGGTAAAGAAAGACAATACCTTGTTTTTAGATAATAACGTCTGAAACACTAAGTAATATTTCATTCAACTTAGCAAAGCAGAATCCGCACATTTTTGTCAAATCCTAACACAATCTGACCAAAATTTAGAATAAATGATAACGAACGTGTCAAAAATAACCTATGAGACTGATTAATTTGTAATTCAGAAAGAAAATATATTATCATCCTAGAGTTTCGAACAACAAATACAAAAAGACCATTGTTTTCAGCTTTGAACCGAAACGACGCCGAAATTTCCACCAACATCTATATATAAATACTAATACTATTTCAGGACCCTGTAATGAAAAATAACTTGGAAAAATATCCTGTTATGAAAAGGAAAGGTACAAATGAAATCACTAAAAAGAGTTTAACCAATGAAAAGCTACATCTATCAACTACGGACAGTAAACGCTACTGTCCAAACTGTGAAGTATGAAGCTATCTCTCAGATGTAGCATTTTAATTCCATTTCAAAAAGATTTTTACCTTCAAAATTAATAGTTATTTTCTTGTAATTTAGGGAACATATACATAATAAGGTGAATGTTACTGTGAACACAATACCACATTGGAAAAACGGATATAACACTCAAGAAAGGAATGATCATATATCGCCAACAGATTCGGTAAACAATATACATGGAAAATTATCCTGAGTGAAGATTTAGAAAATTGTTGGCGGTAGGTCTAAGCTCACTATTCTGTCTTCCTATTCTGCCAGTGTAGCAACTCAACGATGAAACAGCAACGAAACAATAAATTAATATATTTTAGGAACAAGTGCAAACCGAAACGTAAAGCATATTTCAATTAGCACATAAGCCTGAATATATTCCCATATTTAAAAGAAATCACAGAGTAGACGCTTCGGATGCATAGGAAATTGCTTTTAAAAGCAGAAATCCTTTATTCTCTGCTTTGTCTCATATTCAGTTAAATACTCTTCTCTCTCTTAAAAATACCTTTTTATTTTCCAAAAGTAAAAATATTACTTTGAGAAAATATTAAGCAATCACTGTCTTAAAAAAATACATAAGCGAGGTGAAACACACAAACAAATAGTTATGTGTCCTGCCTTTGAAATGACATAAACAACATTTCGATTTAAGTTTAATCCCAAGTGATTCTTCCAGCAATGGGCTAAAAACTGCATTGAAGAACAGACTTTAAGCTTTGGTAAACTGATAACAGCATAAACCGGTTAGTAAAATGTAATTTTACTTCTACCGTAAAACTTGTTTACTTAAACATGCACTAATATTTTTCAGCGAGGATAGTATTTTTCCTCCACGTTAGTTTTCATTTATTCATATGAAAACTTTTCAAGAAAATGTAATATTCTTTCTGTGCAAAACTCACTTTGTGAAAATATGTACACAATCTTTGAAGTAAAACTTATTTGACGACATAACTTTGAACGTTGATTTTCACACACACACACACACACACACACACACACACACACACACACACACACACACACACACACACACACACACACACACATACACACACACACACACACACACACACACACACACACACAAACACATATACTAGTGGCTGGCGATATGTGCATCTCTGATCATGAGCAGAAGTAGTAGGGGAACATCATAGCCGTGTGTTGAGTGGAATTCTTTGGGGTTTGGATAATTCACCTTTGGAAACATGGGTGGTTCGTTCAGCATCCTTAAACAAACCTTATTCAGGGACCTTTTGAGCTGGATGGGCTACTCGACCAGAAGAAAATTCTAACTGGGTCCCACCTGCAAGGTCATGCGTTGTTTATCTTGATAAGAGATGACTATGTCGCGCACATATGGTTGTGATGCATGTGCATGGTGTACCCTTATCAGACGGGTAGTCAGGATGGGTATATTGGGCTTCGTATATTTTACCCCATTGTCACTTGGATGGCATGCACTGCTCTCTCACTCACTCAATAACAACAACAATAATAATAATAATAATAATAATAATAATAATAATAATAATAATAATAATAATAATAATAATAATAATAATAATAATAATAATAATAATAATAATAATAATAATAATAATAACATCGAAAAATACCTTAGGAATAAGAACCCAGGTTCGAAATTTCCCCAAGACACCTGATGAAGTCTGGAGGGTATATCAGTCAAAACGTTGTTAACAACAAACAAGATGAAGACAAATATCTGTCAAATGTAAATAATGTACATAATTCCTCATCTCTTAATTATACAACTGCATTGTCGAAAAAGAAGGTAAAGAAAGTTACTTTGAAATGAAAACACAACTTACAAGAACTGATCTTCGCGATTAAGCATTCGAAGAAACAAATTTGCGTCGCATAAAACTGATTAACAGCAACAAGAGCCACAAAAACGAATGTGATATTGACAAATGTGTTACGAGAAACTGCTTTCCTCTTATTACAGGCGAAAAGAACGATTTTAGGCATGGATCAAAGTCAATTAGAGAAAGAAATATTGCAGCCATTTGTCACGAAGGAGTGAGCTTACTTAGTAAAGAAATTCTCCAAGAATGCATGTAGTAGAAGGCCGGAGGGGATTTCCACATCACACAGAAATGTAATAAGAGGAAGCATTAAACAGTATAGTATGTCGTATTGATAAGCACGATGAGGTATAAAAGCTTTTGCGCCTGGTTTTGTAAAATAAAAAGCAGCAAAGAAAACAAGCAAAGGAAGTTCAGAACGCTGCTATTCATAGAACAATGCACGAGCGAATGGGTTGAAGAAACACGAGGAGGAGTTTGACAAAGAGTCATTCTTGACTTATTGACTCCTGTTAACATTGTACACAGCCCGGGTATGTTGCGAGTGGAAACTTAATACGGAATATGTTATCAGAATTGAGCAAGAAACGATCCCCGAAGACCGAAAGACTAACCTGGATCTCTACAAGAATGGGAATACAGAGCAAATTAGAAGATTGCTGGTTCAGGGCAGAAAACAGCCGTTGTACCTGTAGTGGTAATAAAGAACCACTTAGAAACTTTTCCCCAGACAAGGTGAAGAGAGTCAAGGCAGCAACAACAACAACAACAACAGGATCCAGAATATGCTGCTTCTGGGCATTACCAGTTTCATTCCTTTTTGCAACTCTGAGGAGAGCCAAAATTAGCTCCCACGTTCTCAGGATCCGAAGCTAATGATCAGGAGCCCCCTTCTCGATTAGAACCTGGAGTACGTATCCAATGACTGACAATGATGGATGGATTGTTGTCAATGAACAGGGCTAGCAAATAGTCAAAGACAGCGAGTAAAAAGAAAAAAAAGACTCTCAAGAAAAGAAAATGTATCTAAAACAAAAAGAAAAAAATGTGGCAATTTATAAAGTTCACAAAAATTCAAATAAACGATTAGCTGTTGAACGATTGAAACGAACAGCAACAACAATTAAAAAGGAAATAAATATAGATCAGATTATCGATTGGTGCGATCGACAATGTGGAACATACAAGAGATGTGGCTTCTATTGAAAACTACTTGACACATTAGCAACGAGAGAGCTGACTCGGGATTAATCTCTAACATAAATTTTGAGGTCATCCAAGAATAACATGTGGTTGACTTTTTGTTGGCGGCTCTTTGCTCTCTTCAGAGTCAGTGTTAGTAATATCATGTACAGTACAAAGATTAGTGGGGACAGGCAGTCTTCTTGGAAGATTCCTCTCTTGATTTTTTTGGCCCTAAACGTCTTCCATATGCTGTCAGTTCCGTCCTCTACTTTGCTATACATTTTCCAAGCAATCGCTCAGCATTCGATGCAATACCAAATAGGTTCATACATTCCATAATCCAAGAATGTGGGATCATATCGTACGCCTTACGATAATCGATCCAGTCTCTTAGTACAGTTTTGTCTACCAAAAGTACCTCTGCACTTACGCTTGCAACCCTTCTGCTCATGTGGCAGGACTCCATTTTTTCCAGATGTCCGTACATTGGTTTTGAGACTATTTCAGTCAATAATTTCCACGTAAGCAGGATATTGGCCTGTAATTGTTTACCGTATTGCTTTTCCGATGCTTTTCAAGCACAGCACTCTCCTACCCATTGTCAACCACTCTTGGTCGGCATTTAACAACGTGTTAGGTTATGCAGCTATTCGTGCATGACATTCACTAAAACTTTCGATCCAGTAGCCTTGTCTCTGGGCCTT
Source organism: Octopus sinensis (assembly GCF_006345805.1). NCBI lineage: Eukaryota > Metazoa > Mollusca > Cephalopoda > Octopoda > Octopodidae > Octopus > Octopus sinensis. The sequence continues at coordinate 3,262,678 of NC_043001.1, read as the reverse complement.
CTAGTTGCCCATCTTTTTGCTGATTTCCTTCACTTCCTTAATTGAAATGACTAGTTTGGCTTGTTTTGGACAGACTACTGTTTGTCTCAGTTCTTGCAACCATTCTGCATCCTTCTTGTGCTCATTGTCTTTGCTCCAGATCTCACCCGAAAACCTTTCACTTTCAATGTTATCTGGTATCAACTTTTCATCTGTACATTCTCCATTTATTTCTCTGTAGAATCTCTTCTGATCTACTCTGAATAATCTAGTCTGCTGGTATCCCTTCATTCTTTGGTCGAATCCTACCATCTTTACTTTCGTTGTAATGAGGCGCTGTTTCAGTCCCTCCATTACCACTTTAAATCCCTTTCCTTCAATATCATACTCCCTGTTCAGTGACTTGTATTTCTGTTCGCTTTTAAGCTCCCCCTTCTCTTTAATGTCTAACACAGAAATGTCCTTCGAGAGCATATTTAACCCCGCCTTTATTCTTCTTTCCCACCATCGATATTTTCTTTTGTCAATCCCATTACATTTCTTTTTCTTGACATCGACACCCACATTTTCTGCTACAACAATACTTGCTACCTTGATCAAATTATTTCAGAATTTCATTCACATTTTTCGCTTCTTGGTTCAATTTCCACCGATCAACCTTTTAAAGGTTGCAAATAATGACGGTATCATTCTCCTGTAGACCTGACTTTATTCTCTCGTAGATTGCCTTTTGCCCATTTGCCATGTCACCATTAGTTTTATTGTTTTCTTTATGTCTCTCATCGAGCAAGCCATCACTGTTCATATCCTGTGGTTTATTAGAGATCTCACTACTGTTTTTTCTGCTCTGAGATTAGTTTTATCAGTAGGGACTGTATTTTCATCCTTTCCTCTGCTGCTGTTTTCCAATACCCGTCTTTTGATAGCTTCGAGCACTACTTCTGTACCAGCGATTTTTTCATATTGCCCTAACTTGATCACATAATCTCTGTTCTGTGAGCGGAAACAATCCTCTTTCCGTTGATCATACATACGTTGTTGGTATCCGCTAATATGAACACGATTTTCAACTACAGGGTTGCTCAGGTAGTATCACTCCCTGACCACAGCATTGACTGACTTGTTTGTTCCATCTACGCCGTGTGTGCTGATCCCTTGCTGGATAACGATAGGCTGGAGTCGGACCAGTATCTCTGAGCCTGCCGGGTGCAGCACTGTCACCACCAACGGCTTCAGCTTCATTACCACCGTTATTCACTATATTTTGCTTTTTCATTGTCCCTCATATGAGGTAGCAATCATCAGGTTCCACAATTATCAGTGTTTTTATTGTGACAGCATCACAAGATGTACAATCAATCAGAGCATAGGGAGATACCAACCACTTCCTTTCATTATTATTGTTATCATCATTGATACTATCATTTTGATTAATTTTACTATGTCATTGTAAATATTTCCTCTAATCCAACATGAGTTTTTGCTAGATGATTATTATTATTATTATTGTCGTTGCTATTATTATTATTACCATTATTATTATTATTATTATTGAGTGAGAGAGCAGTTCATGCCATCAAAGTGACACTGGGGTAAAATATATGAAGCCCAATATACCCATCCTGACTACCCGTCTGATAAGGGTACAATAGGCACATGCATCACAACCATATGTGCGCGACATGGTGATCTCATATCAAGATAAACAGCACATGATCTTGCAGGTGGGGCCCAGTTAGAATTTTCTTCTGGTTGAGTAGCCCATCCCGCTCAAAAGGTCCCTGAATAAAGGTTTGTTTAAGGATGTTTAACGAACCACCCATGTTTCCAGAGGTGAATTATTCAAACCCCAAAGAATCCCTCTCAACACATGGCTACGATGCTCCCCCACTACTTCTGGTCGTGATCAGAGATGCACATATCGTCAGCCTCTAAGGGACATGCTCAACTGGT
>NC_043001.1:3250746-3255746 GCF_006345805.1 Octopus sinensis | reverse complement strand
GGATTCTGCCATCTTTCATACGGCTAACATGTCGAAGCCATCTCATACGTCTTTGTGTGAGGAGTGCAAACATGCTTGGTATTCCTGCTTGCTTGAGGACATCTTTGTTTGGGACATGATTCTGCCATTTGATGCGAAGGATTTTCCGGAGGCAGCGTAGGTGAAAGATATTTAGGCGACGTATGGCGTCGTATGGGATGTGTATGGCGTCCAAGTCTCACTTCCATACAGTAGAGTGCTAAGTACACATGCCTGGTAAATCTTCATTTTTGTGGTCTTGATCAGCTTATTGTTGTCCCCTGCCCGTTTGGAGAGTTGGCCCATCACAGAAGCTGCCTTGCCAATGCGTATATTGAGCTCAGTATCAAGGGATAGGTTGTAGGTGACGGTAGAGCCAAGATAGGTAAACTTCTCCACCTCCTGTAGTCTGTGGTTTCCAATATGTATGTTTGGGATGGTAATTGTAGCCTGACCCATTATGTTGGTCTTCTTGAGGCTGATAAATACGCCAAAGTTGCCACATGCTTGCTCAAAACAGTTGATGGGCCTTTGTAGGGTTTCTTCTGTGTGTGATACCAGAGCGGCATCATCAGCAAATAGCATCTCCTCGATCAGAATGCTTCTGATTTTGGTTTTGGCACGCAGATGCGAGAGATTGAACAGTTTCCCATTACTTCTACTGTGCAGAAACACTCCATCATCTGATGTCTCAAAGGCATGTGACAGCAGCAGCGAGAAGAAGATGCCAAATAATGTAGGAGCAAAGACACAACCTTGCTTTACCCCATTTTTTATTTGGAAGGCGGCTGATGTTGAACCATTGTGCTGTATGGTGCCTTGCCTATCATCATGGAAAGATGTGATGATCCTCAGCAGCTTTGGTGGACATCCGATTTTTTTGGAGCAGGGTGAAGAGGCCTGTTCTGCTTACCGAGTCAAAGGCCTTTGTCAGATCAACGAAGGCCATATATAATGGTATTTTCTGCTCTCTGGACTTCTCCTGAAGTTGGCGTATGGAGAATATGTCAATAGTTGATCTGCTTATTCTAAAGCCACATTACGATTCTGGATAAATTCGAGAAGCAAGCAGTTGCAGCCTGGAAGGATAATGCGAGCAGAGGCCTTTCCAACAGTGCTTGGAAGAGATATTCCACGGTAATTGTTACAATCACCACGGTCACCGTTTTTGTAAAGCGTAATGATGTTAGCACCCCGCATATCCTGAGGGACTGTACCCTCTACCCAGCACTGACACAGAAGCTCATGAATGTGCCGAAGCAGGATGGTGCTTTTGCCGGTTTTGATGATGTCTAAGGGGATGCCGTCGTTTCCCGGATCCTTGTTACTTGCTAGGGAGTCAATAGCCTTGGTGAGCTCTGATATAGATGGCAGACTGTCAAGTTCACACATGACAGGCAAGATCTTGACACCCTCGATTGCAGCCTCAGCTACCATGGTCTCTCTTCACCCATCTATCCATTTGCTTGCTTTGGTCCTTGATGAGATCCCCAGTAGTTGATTTCAGAGGGGCTGACTTGGTTGTGGATGGACTGAGGGCCTTCTTCAAACCGGCATACATCCCACGGGTGTCGCCACTGTCAGCAGCTGACTGGATAGTCTGACAGATTTCCTGCCAATACCTATTTGCACAGCGTCTGACAGCCAGTTGGGTTTTATTTCTTGCTTTCTGAGTTCTTCAAATGACTTTATAGAAGAATCACTCTTGCATTACATACGAGCTGCACGCTTTGTTTCGATAACCGTTTCCAGCTCTGAGAGCCCAGCACTGAACAAAATCTGGGTTTTTACCTTTCTCTCATGCCGAAAATATCTATTGATGTGGTATACAAAGCTTCCCTGATATAATTCCACCTACTTTCAGCAGAGAAGGATGGGTAGCTACTGAGGGCAACTTTGATAGAAACAGCAAAACATTGTCGCAGTGTAGGGTCGGAGGTTCTGACAGTGTTAATGCGTGGTCGGCCCATTTTCTTGGAGTGATGGACTTTTTAGGCAGAATCCTCACCCTGCTTCTTATTAGTGAATGATCTATGTCACAATCCGCGCTGTGGTAACTACGAGTCAGTTGAACAGAATTCAGAAAGGGTCTTCGTGTAATGATGAGATCCATCTGATGCCAGTGGTGATATCTTTGATGACTCCAAAATGCCTTGTGGGATGTCTTGTTGGCAAAGAAATTGTTAGTGATGCATAGGTTATGGTATGTGCAAAATTCAAGTAGTCTCTGGCCATTGTCATTCATGTTGCCAATACCAAAACACATACACTTACCTATATACATACATATTTATACGATCGATTTCTTTCAGTTCCTGTCTGCGAAATCCATATATATACTAGCATTATGACCCGTCGTTGCCGGATCATAGTGCTAGTGCATGTATATATGTGTGTATATATATGTGTACATATTACATGTACATCTATATATATACATCTACACATAAAATACAAAGTACAAAGTTATATCTTGATATCGCTAGTGATAACAATACTCAAAATATATAACAGACTGGAATTGTAAGCCCGTCTCTTGCAATTTCGATCAATTGTATCTTGTCCTTCCTCTTGTATAGACGTGTGGCTAAAATCCAGCCCACATCTATTGTTTAGGCGAGAGGGAATTTATAAAGGCAAAGATAAAATATTTCCACTTTGCAAGTTCGAGTCGAGTACTCCCTTGCACGCTCTGTTGACTCGAACCTTGCTTCTATTGTGGCGAATTTACCGCCTCTAATTAGATACCTTTCATAGACGCACCAAGACACTTTTCGAAGGTGCTTTCTTCCATGTGTTCAAATCTTCTTTTTTCTCTACATTGTATACTTTATAGACAATAGTCTTTTCTTTAATTTAATTTTCTATTATCCATCTGGACTATTCCATTTCTGCACGCTAATTTTATTTTTAATTTATTCTCATTCATGTGAAACCACTTATTCAAGTTCAAGTCATTCATGCAATTTTATACGAATTGCTATTTTTACTTTTGTTATGTTACAATTATATTCTACTTTAGTTTGATTTTAATTATTACTTACTACATATAATTGAATTGTTATTATTATTTTTATTGTTAAAGTGAAAGTATCTGACATAAAATAGAGAAACGTTTTTGTTTCACTTTTAACACGTAATACTGAAATAGTGGAGAAGATATGATATTGCTATGGGCTCGCTCTATGCAAGAAGTTGATCATTTTTTTGCCCATGAAACTACATGGACCCTAAGTAAGGCATGTGTAAAATTTGAATGAAACACACAGACAGAGGGACACACATTCTCAGTTTTATATATATAGAGAGATAACATACAACAAAATCGGAAACGACAACCCTATCCAACAGTGCAACCATACATCCAATCAAAAACTGCTTCCTAAGCAGGAAAATTCTATTTTAGCCATGTTGAACCTGACAACAGAGTTATGAAAATAACCTTTTAGCCATCACTCAATACTATCCGATGCTATTACCCCAGTGCACCCCCACCACCACATTCCTGTCACTAACACACAATCAGAAAAAAGTCTCCTACAACAGCCAAATCCTGCCACTACACTAGCTTCCAGATTTTTACTCAATGCACAAAACGGAAGATCGAATTCATTGAGGATTTGGTTGGTAACCATCCACAAAGAAACAGCTGAGGAGAAATGAGCCATTGAGAAAATCAAACTCAACCCCAAAGTGTTTTTCTCTCTTGCAACTGTCTCCACTGTTGGTCCTCTAACTGATGAAAGTGTCTATCTCCAAGATAATGACAAATCCATGAGTGAGATACTGCAGAAACATTGCTGTTTTCAGCAATCCTGATATGGCCGATCTGGACTTTATCAGTGATGTTAATCATCAACACACTATACCGGACAAAACGTTTGGTGCCCCTGATGTCGTCTTAGCGGCAATAAACAAAATTAAACACAATTCAGCAGTTCTAAATGGCTAAACACGACAATCTCACACAATCCCTACCCACCACTCTATCATATATATATATATATATATATATATATATATATATATATATATATATCTTTCTGCTCACATCGAACCCCAATCCATTTTCTTTCTACAAAAACATCTATATATATATAGATATGTGCGTGTGTGTGTGGGCGTATGTATATATACACGTATATATATACATATATATATATATACATATATATTTATGTTTATATAAATGTGCGTACATATATATATATGAATAAATCATATGTATATATATATATGTATATACATATGTATATATATGTATATATATGTATATATATACATGTATATATATGTATATATATATATGTATGTATATATATATACATATATATATATATTATATATATATATCTATATATATATATATTATATATATATATATATATATATGATTGATTGATTGATTGATTCTAGTTTCAGCTCTTGAGCTGGGGCCATGCTGGGGCACCGCCATTTATATATATATATATATAATATATATATATATATATATTATATATATATATACAAGCACACACACACATATACTCTGAACTCTACAAGTTGTTTTCATCCTCTCTCTGTTTATTTCCTCTTATACCTTTCTGTTGAAGAGCGTAGGCAGCAAGCGTAAAACACTTTTCCTTTCTCCCGAGCGTGAACCTAATACACTTGCTAATTGTTCATGCACCTGTATTCCTCTTTCGTTTTTCTATAAATTTCAGCTATATTTATATATATATATATATATATATATATATGTAAACACACACACACATACATATATATCATGTATGCACACAGACATCGTTCCTGAAGAGGAAGACTTCATCCTCATATAGTTGGTTCGCACAAAACATTTATAGTTTTTACCCTAAACTGATTCCTATAAAATTTTATTTTATTTTCTCTTTAATTTTAATCTGTCGCTTTCCATATTAGAGAAACGACCAACAAACTCCTACGTTTTTCCATTTCCTTCTATTGTTATTTTTATTCAC
>NC_043001.1:3238246-3245746 GCF_006345805.1 Octopus sinensis | reverse complement strand
GGATTTTAACCTATCGCGGGGTATTTTGGAACGTAACACCCGCGATAGTCGAGGGATTAATGTACCTAGGAATACAAATTTGGATTTGGTGTAATTTTAGATGTGGAGTTGGTGCCTGACACATTTAAGCTTGTAATATTCTACGATTTGGCTTATTAGTTTGTAACACTAGCCAGTGTTCATAATTTTTCGTTTTATTTATTTTTTTATTCTCTTACTTGTTTCTCTCATTTTGACTGCGTCCATGCTGGGGCACTGCCTTTAATCAAACAAATCGACCTCAGGACTTATTCTTTGTAAGCCTAGTACTTATACTATCGGCCTCTTTTGCCGAACCGCTAATTTAGTGGGACGTAAACATACCAACATCGGTAGTCAAGCGACGGTGGGGGGGGACAAAAAACAGACAAACAACTACACACACACACACACACACGCACACACACACACACACATATATATATATATACATATACATATATATATATTATATATATATATATATATATATATATATATGTATATGTGTATATATATATATACGACGTGTTTATTTCAGTTTCCATTACCAAATCCACTCACAAGGCTTTAGTCGGCCCGAGGCTATAGTAGAAATCACTTGCCCAACGTGCCACGTAGTGGGACCGAACTCTGAACCATGTGGCTGAGAAGCAAGCTTCTTACCACACAGCCACTCCTGTACATTTCTTTATCAAGTACTTCCTTTATAAAGGGGAATCTAAAAGGTCTTCAAAGTAGGGGTTTTACATTGACATTTTGTATTACTGTGGACATTCAGTGTCTCTAGAAGTTAAGCATTTACATTTGTAACGGATTCGAAACCGAATTGCCAGATAGTGAGCAGATATCATGACCAACTCACAGTAATTTCATTTGATCGACCGAGTAACCGACAAGTCAGCGTCAAGCTATCAGTGATTCGACTTTCTAGAACATTCTCTAAATACCTTATATAAAGCGGCTTTTAGCACCAAAACTCTTTGCATAATGTTGGAAATGTGCCTCCATTCTAGCCAGGCGGTCCACGCAGAAGGTTAACACAAACTGCAGAGCGTTGAGACCGGCCGAATTATTCACAAATTACATCTCGTTTATTAGAGTGTTGAGACAACCGCTCAACGTCGCCACTCTTATTTCATCACAAACCGTTGGCAGTGAAAAGATACAGATTTTGTCGCCATGAATATATTGCATTTGTTTTCCAGTCGTGATAGGCCAACTGTTGTTGCTATCTATCAGTTAAATTGTCGTACATCCTCGATCTACCGCTGTGTAATTGTCGCTGTTACTTTTCATCAAAGCACCAACACAGAAAACACTATATGCGTTTTAAAAAATGTGTTCACTCTTCGGTTTCACCACAAACACATTCGGTCGTATTGTTTGGTGTAAACGAATTTGATTTAACCATTGTTTTCTATTTAAAACATTAAGTCTTGATAGCAGATTTTATTAATATTTCTCCGAAAGTTACATTTTAGTATGAAATCATTTTCTTGGCATTTCTTTAATTTCTTGACTACTTCTGTGTCTCTATTATAACAGCTTAGAACTGCTCAAAGATGGGCTCTAAAGAAGAGCACATACCTACACCATCATTTTGTTTATATAATTTGCCTCGAGTACAGCCAAAAATTATTTTGGTCTCGTACAGTAGACTAGTAATTTGTTGTGTGTGTTGTAGACTAACAAGAAGTTCAGGATCTCAGCTGTTATCGTGTGTAGCCTATTCTTAAATGGTTGTACATGTAATTTAGTAAGACTTCTATTTTCTTAGAATCTCATCCAGATTCTCCTCCACAAAAGAAATATTAAGTAAGGAAATTTACAGGATAAAGCGAGCTCTAATTAATAGCAGATATTAAAAACGAAAGAAAGAAAGAAGGCAAGTAACAGGAGAATACAGGAAGGTATGTAAAGCATTAAATATGTCACACGAAACCAATTAAAAATACACAAATTACACAAGTATAGTTTATGAATAAAATGTGAAGTGACAATAGAATAGGTGAACACAGTATTAAAGCACTCTTTAAACAGAAGACACAATATTGGTACTAAGCCAAGCCATAAACTAGTACAAATATTATGCTACATAAAAATTAGAATATAAAACTATCTGGTTAATAACAAACCAAATTCTTGTAAATCCAAGAACGCGCTACAAATGACTATAGTGATTTATGAATTTAATTGCAAGCGTAAACTTAGTAAACTCTTCGCTGCAACTGTTTTATTGGTTATACATGCACGATACTCCCCCCCCACTGCCTTCCCATTCACTGACATCAAGTCAATGCAATGAACTAAGCCACATAAAACATAAAAGCTACCAGTGAATAACGCTTGTATACATTACACAACTGTATAGAAATACAGACTCTTATTGAGAGTAGAAACACTCATTGAATTGTAAAGTGAGAAAATAAACAAGGGTGTCGTATAAACTGGTCACAAACGAACAATAAACTCCAAACCTATGACGTACACACCCAATGTTTTAAAATGAAAATTCTGTAATAATGGTCTTAACTGCTACATCGAGTCTCTCAACTATAAAGAAGCAATACTGTTCAAATAACGCAGAAGGGCTACGAACGCATCGAATGTATTCATGGCATCAATAGTTCTTTTTTTTCTTACTCCGCCACATTTCTTCATACGTAAATTTTTGTGATGAGCAGATCACTGCCTTAACCCCCCCTCTATCAAAGTTCTTTGCATTATCAATCTTATGAAATAATCTATCAGCATTTACTCGTTCCATTCCGCTAGTTTGGTTGGTCTTAACTGCAAAATACTCAATACCAGAATATTATGTCTTTAAAACTTCACCACAGCAAGCCTTCAGCCTATTCAAAGTCTACTTTCCAGTGGGAGGGGGGCAAGGTAGGAGAGGCATTTTCGTTAACATTTCCTTCGTTTCCTCAGTGGTTCCGTCATTTTCTTGAATCTCTCTCAGCAAGGTCTTTGTAAGTTGAGATACCCCATATTTTGTGTTCTATACTTGGTATAAAGTTTTGCATATCTAATTTGATATCTGCCGCGTTGACGGAGATCTTCTCCAGGGCCAAAATCAATTTTACTGAAAAGTTGGAGTTGTCTAGTACCACAAATGCATTTCTCAAAATATCGTTTCCAGACAATCGTATTTTTAATTCTGAATAATGTTCCGGGAAACCAAAGTAGGATTTAGAGACAGTAAAACGATAATAAAGTTTCGACAGCTGATAGCATTAACAAATTGTATTCTTCTTCACAAAGACACAAAGTTCTTCTAGTTGTCTTACATGAACGCTGTGTCTATGAATCTGTCTAAGCACTTTTGCAGTAAATACTTTCGTATCCATTCTCTTTCTTCTTGAGACAGCATTCACCCGAGGTGGGTTGAGCTGGCTTCATTCATCCTCAATACTGCATCTCTCACAAATACCAGCCAGGCCTGGCGATTTGAGGCTAACGACCGCGTGATCTCCAACCACTCCTTATTCCTGCGGCGACGAACGCCATGGACATGGGGGCCTAGGTAGTGTTCTAGATCAGCCTTGACTGTCATCAGCCAGGCTTTTCGTTGTCCACCACATCGTTTTCGTATCAATTGGTAAAACATGTCAAATAAAAACAGCTGCGTACAATGTGTGTAGTCAACTCAGCATCAAGATCTCATTCAAGTTTGATTTTTTAATTGGTGAAACATTTTGCATACATTTTATGCCACCAAAATGTGTGTTGTCTTCACAAAATCTGTCATTTTCTCCCTGTAACTCGTGATTGCGAAACTGACACAAACGCAGTAGCCAAGTTCTCAGTCGCCTTAGCAGGAAAAGTGTGAATATCCAAAAATTTTAACTTTTACTTCCTGACCAGGATATAATAAAGAAGAATGAAAGATGTTGATTTAATATCTTTTTATTTCAAATTCCCGGAAAATTCGTTTCAGCTCGCTATTTCGTAAGCTCTGATTCAGCCATAAACGCAGCAATTACATTCCAAACTCCGGCTTTATATTTGATCTCCTCTTCACGAAACTTTGGCTCAAAATGTCTTGGGACCAATTCTGACGAACAATCCGATATTTCATGTCATGAGAAACGGTATGAAGAGCAAAAGTGATTTCTTTAACAACAACAATTCCCCATTCAATTATTTATGAATATTAAAGGAAGTCACTCAACGATACCAGCCAACAACAACACTCGCCTACAGGTAAATTTGAAAAAACGGTGATTATATTTTGTCCTGCTCACTTAACTTTATTTCATTATTCTTTAGTTTGTTTTTGTTTTTTGTTTTGTTTTTTTGTTAATGCACGCTCTCTTTCAGGGATTGTGAGAATATGAAAATAATGTTTTTAATGAATTCATGTCAAAGTAACGCCAAATAAGTATGAAATGACAAAATGAGGTGAGATACAAAAATATTTATAACATGCTGGCAAGTAAAACTGACATGCAACGACTTTATATAAATTCACAACCAGTAATATAGCAAAGGAAAATAGTTCACATTGTCAGGGTTGAAATGTGATGCATCGAAATTGTCTAACCACGAAGTAAGGCAAAACTGATCATTGTTACTCGGTCTATGAATCCATATTTATTAATCGACTGACAAGGCTTTTCCAGGCCGAGACCACATTTACATTCGGTGCCACGCAAAGCTGCCTTGAGCAAGATTTTTCTACAATACATAGATACTTACATATAGATATATACCAGTCGACAATTCTGGTAGCACGAAATAAATGCATAAATATATATATATATTATATATATATATATATCACCATGATAGATCGTTAGCCACTACACACATTTTTATTTTTGGTTTTTTCTTTCCTTTTTTTCTCTCCTTGTTTTTTTTCTGTGTCCCTTTCTGTAGAAGAGCGTAGGTTTTTCTATTCCTGAGCATTATAGTAACACATCTGTTTCTTTTGTATACCACCTGTCTTTGTCTTTTGTTTTTTTCGTAAACTCTCTCTCTCTCTCTCTCTCTCTCTCTCTATATATATATATAATATATATATATATATATATATATATATATATAATATATATATATATATATATAGCGAGAGAGAGATAGAGAGGGAGATAGAAAGATAGTAGATAGATAGATAGATAAATATATAGATATATAGATAAATAGATAGACAGATAGATAGAAAGATAGATAGATAGATAGATAGATTTGTGGGATAGATGTGAGTAGATGTCAATGCGTCTAGTATAATATATTCGAAGGTCTACAATTTTAAAAGTGTTATTGACAAAGATATTGCTGTTGTGGCTTTAATTAATTCAATCAATTTTGAGTTTCTTATTGATCTCATTCAACAAGAAATACCTTATCCTTTTTTACATGAGTTAAGTGGCTAATTGTGGAACACAGGTATGACTCGTATCTCCGCACACACACACACACACACACACACGTACGCACGCAAACATAGATGTATTTATATATATATAATATGCATCGTTATACATGTTTATATGCATACATATTTGCATAAAAGAATAAAACAATACATATATAAAGAGAAATTTATATGTCTATATATACATCGATCCACATATATGAACAGTGTCTGTCTGTATACATATGTATGTGTATGTGTGTGTGCGTGTGTGTATGAACACACATATATTTATATAGTATATTAAATCTTAAGATTTTCATTATTTTTACCTTAGGATAATGGGTTTTGTACACATCCAGCGGTATAATAAATCTTTACAATTTTATTTTAATAATGTTCTATTTGTGTCTGAAATTAATTGTTCAGAGCACAACATTTTTCCAATATAATATATTTCCAACTCAAAGCACTTTCTTGGTATATGTATATAATTTTATATATACATATATATATATATGTATATACTTTTATATATATATATATGTATAATACTTTTATATATACATATATATATATATATATGTATATATTTTACTTTTTGTATATATATATATATATATATATATATATATATATATATACTTTTATATATACATATATATATATGTATATACTTTTATATATAATATATATATATATATATATATATATATATATATATATATATATATATATATATATATATATACATATATGCATGTACATATATATACAACACCCATTTGAAGTAGACCTTCCAGAAACTTTGACAGAAATTTTATTTCATTTCATTTCATTTTAACTTATTAATCTCGTTTCTATAAAATCTATGAATTCGCATCAGAAAATTCTAAATATCCTTTGTCTATGGAAAATTAGAATTATTTATATTATGTTTCAGTGGAACATTTTATAAGGAATCACATTATTATTACTGATAAAATATTATAAATGCTTAATCATTAAAGATTATTGTTGAAATTGCTTAATATTTGCATACGTGTATGTACGTGTGTATACATACTCATATACACACGCAAACATAAAGGTCTCATACGAAAATGTAATTTTCTCTGATTGTTGCTTGCATCAGATATATATTTTGCAATTTGATACATTGAAATTCATGAATACGATAATTTTTCATCCTTAATTTCATAATATTGAATAAATGTTTATTTAAGCACTCACATACATGTGAGAATGTATATATGCTTATATCCACAATGCACACACACATGAACATATACTTATATATAAATAGATACACGCACATACACGTACTAATGTCAACTATATATAATATATACCTATATTCTAAGTACAAACTTAGTATACACACACACACACACACACACACACACATATATATTATATATATATATATATATATATATATATATATATATTGTGTGTTGTGTGTGTGTGTGTATGTACGTAAGTTTTACACAAATATGTGTGTATGTTTCCTGGTGTTTGTGTAAACCTAATGACTGGAAAACATTGATAAGAAAATAAAGTGAAATATATCAGTAGAGAGGAAAAAAAGTTTGTTTATTTCTTTCTCAATTACTAAATATTTTGTTTATAGAAAGATATATCTGCCTGGTAACCAACAGTAATAAAACTATTAACTTTCATACATAATTCTTTATTTCATTGCTAGATAAAACACTTTTTGTTATTTATTTGCATGTAATTATATGGTATTCTCATGATTCGAGTAAGTGGTTACTAGTTCAAAATATACAAAAGTAACCAAAAATAACAAACAAAGCCACATATGGAAATTTTGAAAATAATAAAAAATTATCTAACGGACAAATTCTCGGAAATATATGAGTAAAATACAGCTTATGTTGTTACTGATAATAAAGTTAGAACTATTTAGTGGTTCTGAAAATATTTTGTATAAATATTTGTACAAATGATGTTTTATTGAATGGAATATTTTTAAGGTAAAAAAGAAAACAATTATTTGTCTCATGTGTGAGGCGAAAGTTTCAGAAATTGCAAAGGTTTCAGTTTGTATGTTAAATAAAATGTCTTGAATGCTTCTAGTTAGAAGCGATTTAAAC
>NC_043001.1:3218246-3230746 GCF_006345805.1 Octopus sinensis | reverse complement strand
GGTTGTCAGTTAAATTCGTTCGTCTATTTAATTTATTTTGATCTTTTTTATCAACAGTTTTCACAGATCACTCAACAATAAACTCTCTTTGTTCACAATTTCTTGCCAACGCTACATTAACTTGTGATCGCCTTCACAGTAGAATTCATTTGGGCATATTTTAGTCTCCACGTCATTGTTGAACAAAACGCTTCGCTGACCGTTGAAGAGCGACAGAAAAAGTTAATATTCTGATGACCCTGTGTCAGAACAATACGTTGGGTGTGGCAATATGTCTTAGCCGAGGTTTTGAATAACATATTTGATCTAATTAGCGACATATGAGCGATAGGTGTGCCGTTGAAGAATCACGACGTGTCGCCGTTGGTTGGTTCCTTTCAGTCGGATTGCCCATGGAGTGCGGTGACGGCCGATGTTATCAAGAGAGCATCCCATTAGCCGAGTCAATTCTCGAGTTGATTGGCGCAGATTCACGGGGATGAGTTTGCTTAATTGAATATGAACTGAACAAGTCGCTTGGAACACGGACACTGTGTGAGTTCAACTTTACCCTCCTGGAAGCGTTTAAACCTTTTCTGTGGTGTTCTTTCAGCCATAGCGCCTTCTCTGTTTGCAATACAAATTTCTCCAGAGGCTTTGGTAGCAATGGAATTTTCACTGAAACCCAAGAGAAGCAGGTGTCGAAAATGGTCGTATTTTTCTTCTTGGCACTCTATCGCCACTTGTATTAAAAGAGGTAAAATTTATTCAAATGTTGAAAACTATAAACGACAGTTATAGAGAAAGAATAAAGCTACAAGATCGTAAAACATTATGGTAAAAATATTTATCCTGCTCGTTCAAATAATGTTGGAAAGAAGTGATCGAATTTATTTGACAACTCACTCCTTTAACACCCACCAAATGCAATTACGTTCCCGGTCTCGAATAATAACAACCACCAATTAACTCCCCTTAGATTATTTTCTACATCCTGGTTCATTTACTAACAAACTCTCATACAAGCAACATGGACTAAAAACTTCGTAAGAAAATACGTAATTGCAATATTTTACCAATTTCGCAATGATTAGCGAAACGCGAAACTGGTGGATTATCATAATATTCTATCCTTCAAAATATACTTTAAAATTTTAATTATGTGCATTTTCCTTCTTGTATCATACACACACACACACACACACACACACATATATATATATATTTGCATGCATATCCTTTCGGTTGTGTTTATTGAAGAAGAATTTCATCATTCGTGGTAAGTAAACTAGTGATTCCATTGATATGGTTTGAGATCAGTAATGCATAGAACCAGCTACAGACAGGGACAGTCTTATAAATGCTTGTCCCTGAACTGTGCCTGATTCTCACCTGACGGTACCGGCATTTTACTAGATCACACATTCTTAGTTTTTGCCTTTGGAATAGACACTCTACCCCAGGCTGTAGCAGCTCTACTGTAGCCCAGAGTTCAGTTCTATCTTTCATTCTTCTCTAACCCTCTGCACACTAGCATCATCTGCACACACGCTGGACTCCTCACATCTAAGCTACTCTGACTTCACGAACAGGTACTTTGAAAACACCTGGTACCAATATTTTATTTCTCGAAAGCACTAAACAAAACGAAGCATTTTTTTATATCTAGAAAACATTCTCACCGTTCGCTTCTTCCTTAGAAAGGAGTAAATGACAATATTCATGGGAGAAGTTATACAAATGAGAAATTTGTTTCAATTTGTTTTAAGGTAATACATTATTTTAAAAATTAGTATTGAATTAATCAATTTGTGTATGCACCAAGAAAAATTTGATAAACATTAAATTTTAATTATTATATGTTTGCTATATTTCCTGATATTACCCGTTATGGCAAAAGGATATTGCCAAAGTCACCGGTCACATGACGAACAACACTCGGGATTGGAAACTAATAAGGAATTTAATAAAATAATTTTATCATTATTAAGCTGATGTTTGGAACATAAATTTATATGAAATTTTGATGGGAGATTTTAATTTAGATCAATTTAACTCTTTTGTTACCATATTTATGCTGAAAACGATGCTTTTATTTCGATTAATTTTTAAGTTATGAAGTCTTTAGTAAAATATCACTCTAATTAGAGAATTATTTCATTAAATAGTTGTTTTAGTTATTAAACTAAAGCTGGTGTATCGAACATGAATTAGCATGAAATTCTGCAGAACGGCTTTAATTCAAATGCCATGGAAGCATGGGTAGTCTTAGGTAGGTATCGAACGGGTTAAAAAAGGTGACTAATATACTTGACTAAAGATCCAGAGACCCAGGGGTGTAACATAAATTGTGAGAACTAGTAAAGTCAGTGAAATATATTTTCTGTGTCTGGCCCATTGTTCAATGGGATTAACTCTCTAGCGAACGTGACTGACATCACAGATCATACTTCAACACATCTACAAATAGTTGCAATGTTTCGTAATGTTTCTAGTTTCAATGAGAGTGATATAGTGGTATATTTAGTGCTTCTCAGATGCTACACGTATAAACAGAATGTGCTTTTTATATCCAACCAAATTAGATGTTTTATGACAATGGTTCCCTTTCATTAGAAACTCTTTAATTTCATTTGATTGTTATTTGATCATATCTTCAATGTAAATACGACTACACTGGTAATGACACCTACATATACACACCAACATACACGCGCACACATACACACACGCATATGTATGTATATATTATTATGTGAATGTAGGAGGGGGCTGAGTGGGTCATTCAGCCGGCGACTCCTTTGAAACATTTCTGTATTTATTAATAATTGTATCATATCTGGGTATAAACGAGTATATATTCATTTATGTTTATATCTTTAAATATATACTTAATTTTTTTATTTTCTTTTTATTTTATATTCATATATGTGTGTGTTTATATACACTTATATATGTGTGTATATATATGTACATATATATATATATACACATACATATACATACATATATATATATATGTATATATATATATACATATACATATACTTATACATATATATATATATATATATATTATATATATATATATATATATACATGTACATACATATATATACATATATATATACATATATATTGTGAATTCTCTGTATGTATATATATAATATATATATAAATAAATATATATAAATATATATACGAGTATGTCTCAGCGTATGTATCTGTATATTATGAATCTATGAGTAAATATGAAGTGTGTGTGTGTATATATATATATGTGTGTATGTTTATATATACACATACTCTCGCACTCACACACACACTCTCTCCCTCACACACACACACACACATATATAGAGAGAGACACACACACACAGAATCAGAGGATGGTGAGTGAATGGGAAATGGAAACTTATAAATATAGTCATACTGTTATATTTCTAAACTCCGTAATAAGGAAATATTTAAACACAAAATATACGCCATTGTTTATACTGAAATGCTTGGTCAACACAACAAATAAAATATCAATTGTGCACCAATTAGATATCTCTTTCTCTTTTAAATTAACCATATAAATTTTATGTTATCAAGGGGATGTTTGCATAATTACTGTATACAATGATGTTCTTCAGATTGTGAAGTATTGTTTAAGATAGAGCTTTTTCTGTTACAGTAATAATAATAATAGTGTTGTTACTGCGTGGTGGTGGCGGTGGCTGCGGCGACGGCGGTGGTGGTGGTGGTGGTGGTGGACTAGGATGGGTAGTGGTGGTGGTTCTTTTAGCCCCAGGTCTGTTGTGATCATGCAAACCTGTTTGCAATGTAACGCCAGACATGATCATTCATGCCTTATGCACATAGCTGCAACTACGTCATCTAATATACTCATTTCTTTACTACCCACAAGGGGCTAAACACAGAGAGGACAAACAAGGACAGACAAACGGATTAAGTCGATTACATCACCCCCAGTGCGTAACTGGTACTTAATTTACGCCTTTACGTCATCTAATATACCATCTGCATATTTTTGCGAGAAAGGTGTGCCTTGGAGGAGATTTGGCTGCTGTTTCTAACAGTTCAAGTGATGTTGTAAAAACATCGACTCCTTCATTGGGTTGTAGATTCTAGGTAAGGCCAGAGCAGGGGCGGTAATACTCGACTTGGAGTAGAACTTGCTGTTTCCTTTAAATATTACATTCAGCTTTTAACCAACAGCCATTTTGTTGCTCATGTTGTTGTTCTTGCTTGTTTAGAACCAAATCTTCCCTGATTAAGGTCATATATAACCGCATGGCATTTCAGTCATGACTATCCCATATTTTACTAATCTAAAATCAAACAGCCACCATTCACAAGGGCGTATGACTTGATAGCATGCACCGAACTTTTGCTAATTGCTTTAGCCGCCTTTGTAGTCATGAGCTGACATAGAGATCCACGTGACCCTTCTACCACGCAGTACAGTGGAACAGAAGGGAGAATACGAGTGAAGAGAGAAAGAGAGAGAGAGAACTACATCAGCTCAATACTGGTATCTTTTTCAGTTATGTATGCTGAAATAATGTAGTTTTTTCCAGATCAAAACGCACTGCCAGGTGTGGAGATGAACGTAGGATCTTTTGATGTTGAGCCTAACACATCCTTTACAACAGAACCTCAGAAGAGTCATACAGTCCATACATGTTTTTAAAAAACCATCCACAATAAACAGACTCTAAATTTACTGAATGAGATACTGTCGAATGCTTTATTCTTTAAGCTCCGAATCTTTAGTCATTAACTCCCTTGAGTATTTTACAATAAAGACGACAATAGTTCCATCCTAGATTTTTGTTAGAGAAACTTTACACAGACTTTGCACTTCGTTAAAGATATATGATCGTCATTTTTCGCACACTTTTCCATGCTTGTAAAGTTCACATAGAATTCGTTGAAACACATTTTTTATGGTCTCTGCACTTCCTGTCGCAAACATTCACCGGTTTCCAAGTAAGCTAATATTCTCCCATGGCCAGAAATGTCCTCATAGATAGCTGGAAACGAATGACACCTCTTGTATGACTCTTATACACAACTATGACACGCCATAGATATATGCATGCACACACACATGTGTACATAACAATGTCCATACATATATGCATCATTCTGAACATGACTATGTTCCAGTTATATATTTTCTATTACAGATTTTTTTCACATTTTCGTATATATCTTGTTCTTAGTTAAGAACAGTAAAGTTCCAAGATCTCTATTCGACGTTATGGATCTAAATAACCTCATTTTCACCAAACAAAATCAGTTTCTTTTATAGTGATCGAATCTTTGTAGATTTTTACCGCCAAAGGTGTTTTGACCGTTAGGCTTTCACGTCAGTGGACACCCGTCAATTTGTTTATTGTGGTCAAATTCATGTAGGCAATGCCGCCTAAATTTTACTCGGTTTATTTCAGTGTCCATTTCGCCTTCGGCCCAGTGCGTCCGTGCTGCTAACAAAGCACGCGGAATTCTGTTCTTGATTCGACGGTCATTCGGAATGCTCACAGCAGCCATATTCCTACCACTCTATGTCACGCTGGTGAGACCCATATTGGAGTATGGGATTCAAGCCTCTTCTCCTTATCTCCTCAAAGACATACAGCATCTCGAAAGAGTCCAGAAGCTGGCTACCCGCATGGTTCATGGTCTCAAAAATTTGTCCTACGAAGAAAGGCTGAGGACGCTCGACCTTTATTCTCTTGAAAAACGCCGCCGCCGTAGTGATCTCATTCTCGCCCACAACATCATAAGCGGAAAGTGTAACCTCTCGAAAGAGCTGTTCTTCACTCCTGCTCCAGAGCGTCGGCTGCGGGGTCATTCCGAAAAGCTCTACCTGCGACGATTTCATCTCAATCGAAGGAGAGGAGCTTTCTCCGTCCGGGTTGCGGATCCGTGGAACAATCTGCCAGACGAGATGGTGAAGATGCCGACGACCGCTTTGTTCAAAGCCTCCCTGGACCTCAAGTGGCCTGAACGCTTTACATGAACACCACCCTGTACTTAACTCCATGTCCCCCTACATGGCCTTGCTATTTGCTTTTGAGCCAAATTAACTAACTAACTAACTAACTTAATTCACTCACAATGATTCAGTTTGCTCCAAGCTATAGTAGAAGACACTTACCTCAGGAGTCGCATGTTGTAAATAAACCAGAAACCGTGTGGCTGTGAAACGAACTTCTTAACCACTCAGATATGTCTGCAGCTATTGGAGAATTGGTAAAAGGAAACCCAAACCCTTCTTTCGAGATTCGTATGAGATCATTTGCCAGGGAAGAGATAAACCATGTGAGGCCCTGTGTTCATCTTGGATTTACTTCCTTTGAAATTTACCACAATAAATATTCAGGCGGTTCTTGAGTCTGGTGAGTGGAAAGTTATTTCCAAACTGGAAATCTAGTGTACATGCTTGCAATAGAGTGAGGTCTGATTAAGTTTACTAGTGGTGTTATTTAATCAAATTACAGATTCAGTGTACCACTCAAGATGATCATGGCAAGATTTGAACTCAGATGGTAAATAATTGGAACCACTACTTCGGGGCAACTGACTTGACGGACTTATTTCTTACCCAACTTAAAGGAAAGTAGATTTCGGCCGAATTTGAACCTAAAGTGCACAGTATTGGTACAAATATTTCAAGATATTTTATCTGTTTCTCTCATGACTGCTAATTCACCGCTTATGGGAACTTATCCATTATGCCTCATTCTCAGAACTTTATCAAGAGCAAAATCGGCTCAGTTTTTGGGTAAATACTTAAATATACATGTGTGTGTTTTTGTGCACGCTCGAAAGGGAGTGTGGTAAACGAAATCTTAACGTGTCCTCGTTATGGAATAGTTTTGGTCTTAAGTTTGTAACCAACAATATCCAATTACGCATATGTACACCACGCATACGTCAAATATATTATTACGAAAATATTGACAAGAAATAACTGTGTTCTACAGGGATATATTTATTTCTTTCGTCATGGGAGATCATCAGGCATTAAAATAACAATGTCAATTATTGCTATGTATATATTGAGAGAGAGAGAGGGGGAGAGCCACCATGGCTATCTTGCCATCAGAATACAATAGCAGTGAAAGTATGGATGTAGGAGAGGACATAATGATGTTGTAAAGTGAGAGGGATTGATTATTTCTGAAATAACAATGGAATCGTGACATGCAAATTATAGAACATTATTTCGGGTAATAAATATGTGTTTTTTAAATGAGTTGTAGGTCTAGTTTTTTTGTTTTTTTTTTTGCTCTGGTAATAACTTTTACTCGTTTTTTTAGCAATGAAGTTTTACTTGTTTGTTTTAAATATTAAGACCAAGATTTTAATAATTTTGAGAAAATATATAAATAATATATAATGCATTAAAACGGATATAAGATATATCAAAAGAACACATATTGTAATTAAATTTAAATTATTATTTGGATCATTGTATTTATACAAGGATTAAAAAATAATAAAAAGAGAATTTGGTGAAACTCGAGAATATATGTACTTAATTTCTACCATAGGAATGTGACTCTTTTACACTCTTTTAGACTCAGTCACTTTCATGCTATGTTTAAGATTAGACACATCATCTTCCGCGCGTGAATGTGTTAAACAGAATTTATGCATGTATATATGAAAGCATGTGTGATATATATATATATATATATATATATATATATATATATATATATATATATATATGAAGGCGCGTGGCTTAGTAGTTACGGCACTGCCAATCGTAAAGTGATGAGTTCAGTCCCCGGCGACGCGTTGTGTCCTTGAGCAAGACACTTTATTTCACGTTGCTCCAGTTCACTCAGCTGCCAAAGATGAATTGTATCTGTATTTCAAAGGGCCGGCCTTGTCACACTCTGTGTCACGCTGATTCTACCTGAGAACTACGTTACAGGTACACGTGTTGGTGGAGTGCTCAACCACTTGCGCATTAATTTCACGAGCAAGCTGTTCCGTTGATCGAATCAGCTGGGACCTTCGTCGTCGTAACCGACGGAGTGCTTCCATATATGAGATACAGTCAAAACAAAATATATTCAAATCAAAAACATATATTTAAAATTTATGCATATGAATTTTGTGGACGACACCGTGATGACATACCTGGAATGCTTTCACAGGTCAAGGATAACAGGGTTTACTATTTAGTTGTTACTTTATCTAAAAGAGTATGTCATAGATTTTACCTGTATTTTACCTGTTTGAACATTTTTATTTGCTTGTATTTTCCTATTTATAAAATTTTTTTTAGCAAATAGGATTTAGCAGTTGTGCTGTAGCTGTTCATAAGTTTTATGATTTTATTCATTTATATTTTCATTTTATGTTATATACTTCATTTATCTTCGGCGTTCGTATGAATGAAGATAGTGAAATAGTTGTATTTTTGTTTCC
Organism: Octopus sinensis; assembly: GCF_006345805.1. Taxonomy (NCBI): domain Eukaryota; kingdom Metazoa; phylum Mollusca; class Cephalopoda; order Octopoda; family Octopodidae; genus Octopus; species Octopus sinensis. Next base: position 3,222,307 of record NC_043001.1, on the reverse strand, counting down.
TGATGTACAAATTTGGTGGTTATAAGTGTGTTTGAACGGATTTGATGTAAGCCCTTAAGCTAAGTTGTTAGTTTTTGGTGTGCATTTAAACATTTCACCAGAAAGAGAATTTAGATTGTAATGGACAAATAATATTCCATTCACAGTTGCAGTTGTTTTTTGTCAGATTAGCGATTGATTTTAAACAAAGTGAAAGAAGGCAAGGATTTTCCTCTACAAACCGTCCATAAGAACATGTTCGAATTTCTTCCGCTTTAACTTTACAATAACTTAGATTCATGCTGTGTATAAACAACCGCAAATATGAACTCTTTACACCATTCCCGCTGATGTCGTCTTACCCCACATGGTCACATTCTGTTGACAGAAACAAACACATTGTTCAAAACTCCTTCTATAAAGTAAACAATTTTCTCTATTCAACAAAATATTTTTACAGTTTCTTTCTGCTTTAGAGAATTAATGACATTAAATTTGATATTTTCCTTTTTGCTTTGCTATTTTCGCTAATTCACCGTAACCTCGCTGCTCGGCAAACCAGACCTACATAATAAGTGTCATGCTCTAAAAAGATAAGGATCGGGGTTAATTCGTTCCCCTAAAATTTTTTGAGGTGTCACCACTGCATGGCCGCAGTCTGAAGATTGAAAGAATTAAAAGATAAACTTTAAATATATATATTTATATGTTAATTAAACACAGTTAATGGGAGTTAAATGTATGGATCAAAACAATTTGATTCACACTCCTTGGTACTCTGAGTTTCAAGCGTGTGGCTAGTCTTCGATCATTGGGATTTGAATGAGAGTTCGATTGAAGAGAGTCTATATTTACTACTGGACGTTAGCCTGCGATTGGTCGAGAAAGGTCACGCGTTAGAGCAGTCTGATGTTGGTGTTTCGGCGACAACAATTACTTGGAAAAATCGTATGGTAAATAAGCGTGTGGCCGAAGACCAGCCACCGGCTTGAAACTCAGAGTACCAAGGAGAGTGAATTTAATTGTTTTGACCCATACATGTAACTCCCAATAAATGTGTTGGGTGCCCTTCTTTCGTTTGTCTACTCACTCGTATTTATGTATGTATGTATGTATGTATGTATGTATGTATGTATGTATGTATGTATGTATGTATGTATGTATGTGTGTATGTATGCATGGTCGGGTCGTCAGTGACTAAACCGGCAACCCCACCAAGCTTGCTTGGTGAGGAGGGTGTTTATTGGTCACCCTGCGAGACGAAAAACAAAACCCGATAAATGGTGGAGGAACTCTTGAGATTCAACGGCCATCCAATAAATGTCTTAAGGCTGTATCATGCGCGGAGACATAGAAATAATCGGATTGAATGCCCGATCGCGCGGTTAAACCCTTGGGAGTGAAGGACTCCTAGCCTTTGTTAGAGCATCCTTCAAGGAGAAGATAACTCAGGTAACTGGGATAACTCCGACATAAAATCTGCTGCTCAGTGGTTACCGACGATGTTGACTTGTCCTTCTTTTCGGATTATGGCTGCTGTTGCTTAGTGAGTGGGATCGACTCAGTGCACAGCCTTTCCTCACTTTAAAAAAAATCTTCTTGCACAGGCATTGCACGATAACGACATTGATCAAGCTTTGTGCAATGGTCATACAAGATAACGAGGGGGCAGCCACCATGTATGTATGTATGTATGTTTGTCTGTCAAATATTGGATTATGATTTCCTTGGATGGGAATGGTCAGATGCTCTCTTCGATTTTTTCCCCACAATGAGGTTTTTAACCAAAGATTCTAGCAGCTATTATTTATAGATTGTTCTGCTTCGAGTTCCATCGCATAAACTATTTGTTTCATATCGGTCGAAATTTCGAAATTACCATTACCTACACAACATATATACTTTGCATATACATGTGAGAGTACATATATATAAATATACATATATAATATATATATATATATATATATATATATATATATATATATTATATATATATATATGTATATATATATGTATGCATGTATATATCTATTATATGTATATATATATGTATGCATGTATATATCTATTATATGTATATATATATATAATATATATATATATAATATATATACATATATACATATATATATATACACACACACACACACACATATATATATATATATATATATATATATATATATGTATGTGTGTATGGTTGTATATATGTATATATATATATATATGTATTTATGTATATGCGTATGTCTGTACATGCATTTATACATACAAGCAAAATTGAAGCCTGAAGTAGTTACATAGCTATTGATGTTGCTAAGATGAGTTAAAATTACCGTCAAATCACCAGAGATTTGTCATTCACTCTGCTAATGGATTCCATAAAGCTGGCTTAGAAATATTTCATCATAACATATCAACGTTTGAATTTGTAAAAATATTGTAAAGGGGGAGAAATACAAAAATAAAAAAACAGAGCTAATTTGTTTATTCGTTCATAATAATTGGAGTACAATGAAAACATTTTATAAAATATGTACATATAATTTCTAAGATACCGGCCTATATAAACTATACATTCATCATTTGTTCATTCAAAATTATGTTTACATTAGTAGTATAAAAAGTTGATTATGTGTATATGTTTTTGTGTGCATAGGTGTATTTATGAATATCTGTCTATATGTATATTGAAGCATAATTATTTACCTAAAACCTAACTTCAGATATTCTTTCAAATAATTCAAATATTCATAATGTTTGCATTCGTTGTGATTCTAAAAAATTCGTAATCAATGGTATTCATGTTCACTTTTTATGTTTCGGGGAAAACTATTATTTAACTGTGGAATAAGTCGAAATAATCGTTATTTTACAATGTAACACAAACTGTTATTTAATTTACAGGAAATTATTTTTGCTCCATCGAAGATTTCACTCACTTTGTTTACGTTACGACTTTCAATCTTGCTTTTTAACTTTCCAGTTTAAAGGAACTCACTTTTGCAAATTTCTCAGTATTATTATTCCGGTAATTTGTCTGATTTCACGATTCCAGATGAAGGAAATCTGTCTGTATTGTTTTACTGATGAGGATTGGAGAGGGCGTTGGTGTAATATGGAGAGAAAAGCAGGATTTCAATCTAGCCACACTTGCAGAGAAAATCCTTACCCCTATAAAAGTCGTGGAACCGTGCACATAAATTCCGGCAGGCATTCAGAGTCAGCTAGATACAGTGAGATACAAGGACTCACGATGAAAGATCACCACCGCATATGGCATCTTCCGATATTTCTTCAAGAGACTGTACAAAGGCATAGCTGATGTGTTAAGACAAATACCAGCCGTGCCGAAAATTTAGCATCGTTACTGGCGTCTACCAAGGTCGCATTCATTCTCGCCTTCTCTGCGTTGATTTTGTTATGAAGATGGAACCGATAAGATTACTGCAAGACTGCAATGGTTGGAAAGCAAACGACATTGCACAGTCGGCAGAGACATCAGCTGGGCAGCAGAAAATTACAATCAAGATAAAAAAAACCAGCATCGAAGACAACACAAAATTAACTATGCGAGGAACGGTCAAATATATGTATCATTTATTTCCAAATGTGTGTGTGTTTGTGTGTGTGTGTTTATGCGTTTCAGCCCAAAGGTTTTGCAATGCTGTGTTAACAATTTTTCAGTGGCTCAATCGCCATTCTGTGTAATTGGTTCTTTTGAAGGAGGAAGTTCGATGTTGCTGCGGTCTTTTGAGTTTCTTTCCGTGATGTAGGTTCTTCTGGTCCGTTAAACAGCAAAAGGTCGTGTTGTTCCTTGCAAACATCAGACCCTACTCCATGTAGATCTTTCAGATGTTTTCGCAAGATATTAAATATGCAAATATGTATGTGTGTATGTGTGTACGTACGTCATTGTTCAGTTTTATTTCAAGATTTCTTGCCAATAGAAAAGGACCGGTTTGTAACCACGATCTAAGGCTCCTTCATTGGAATTTCAACATCAGCAAGTTAGTTTTGTATGTATGTATGTATGTATGTATGTATGTATGTGTGTGTATGTATGTATGTATGTATGT
>NC_043001.1:3185746-3215746 GCF_006345805.1 Octopus sinensis | reverse complement strand
ACCTCACAGGTTTAGAAGATCATTTGAAGAGAAATGGTCCTACTCCTTCACCCAGTAAATAAGCAAAACAAAATCTGTTAAATAATTTCATGAAAACAGCCGACTTGTTCACGTTTTTATTACCAATTTGTCCTTAGAGCCAATAATTCATGTACATAGTTAAATCTAAAGTCATGGTTCTATATCACACTGCTCAGGATTCCTGGAGGATTTTTCCAAGAATGTTCCCTCATTCATACACACATTAATATACATTTACATATATTCTCGTGTGAATGCCAAAAGCAATATTCAAATTTTGCATAATCTTTATTAGGTTTTTCAGCCTTGTTTGCAAATATTTGTGTGAAAGTATATGCATATGTCTCTCTGTGTATGTGTGTGTGTGTATAATTATATATGTCGATATATGCACACATCTCTGCGTATACGTTTGTGTACACACGTAGCTACGTCCATAAATACATACACTATTATTTATTAATAAAACATAATGATGTTGAATAGGAGGACAGACTATATTCATAAATGTTCTGTTAATAAAATCTAAGAAATCAAATATTGCATATTTGTGTATTTGTTGGCGAAAAAAATTTTTCTTTTCTTAAAAATTTGCAAAAATGATATTGCAAATATGACTGAAAGGATTTCTGGTAAAATTTATTAAATTTTCAATTTACACCTTTTAATTATACTTGGCATTCTGTTGCCATTCCATTTCCAAGTTGTTTTTCTTTACAATTAAGATTTTCTTTCTGTTTTCTAATGTTTGTTCTTTCTTTCTTTCTTTCTTTGTGTTTGTTTGGTGATATGTATAGCCTATGTTCAAATGTCAACAAACATAGAAATAGATTCTGTAAATGTGAGAAAGATTCTTTTTTTTTTCCATTTAGATTAAGTCTCAACACCACTATTGAAAACGTTCGAATGGCACAAAGCTATATCTATGGTTCCGGAGTACATATTTCGTAAGTTCAAATCTAATGACTGACATTATGTTGCAGCTGGTAAAGCTGCTGAGTAGAGATATATAAATACATCTGCCTTCATTTTGTTCGACGGATCGATGAAAAGAAAATTAACCTTCACTCACACCTCCCTTCAGTGTGAGTTAGCTCTCGGATTGACATTAATCTGTTAGATACGAAGGTAGCCAGACTGGCGAGTGTTTTAAAAGGATAAGCAAAATACATTGTGATATTTTGTTCCGGTTCCCTGTGATGTGAGTTTAGATATTCTTTTCTAATCTAGGCACAAGGACACAACGTTTTGAGGAGGGGGTTAGTCGATTAGATCGACCTCCAGTATGCAACAGATACTTAATTCATTGACCCCGAAAGGATAAAATGTAAAGTCGACCTCGGCGGTATTTGAACTCAGAACGTAAAGACACGAAATACTGCAAAGCACTTCGCCCGGCGTGCTAACATTTCTGCCAACTCGCCGCCGTTGTGAGTTCAAATACTGTTGAAGTTAATGTTTGGCTTTGACTCACCGGAAGTCGATAAAAAATACTAAACAAACGAGTTGTGTTGGTGGAACTGCAAGAAGGTCGAACAAGATTTCTTGCAGTACCTGTGTCATGATCATTCTATTGGCTAGATGTATCAGCTTGATTCAATGACCTTTCCATTGGATAAACATTGGTTACATGGCGAGAAGAGGAGACCTGCATGCATGGGCAACCACCAACATTCCTCAAGACATTCTTCTGACACAAGAGCCTACGTTTGTGGTGATGGAAGAAAGATCAACTCTAACCAATAGTAATAAAATGGTTAATTAAAAGAAAAAGCAATTGCATGATCAAAATATTCAGTTCTGAGATGCAAAAGCACCTTCTCTCCTGTAAATTCTTCACTCCCTACTGCAATATTTTGGTATAATTCAAGAACTGACCTACTCAGGCATATGTCCCAGTTTCTCTGGCCACACCTAACGTTCATTACATTTTGGTGGGAGAAAGTACCTTCCTCTTTACCGCCATTCCACACTCGAAGCTTGAAAACGTTGATGAGGGCTTGATTGGGGAGAATTGGCTTCAAATCCTCAAGGTTTTCAAAAATGTCAGGCATAAAACCACTTGCGCCACGGTCACCAGATAGAAGCAAACCGCGTGTACCTCCTTACCACTCGGCAGTTACGTGGTGGTTTTATTTTATCAGGTACGCTTTCGACAGCCTGACAAAAGGCCATAAAATAGGAGAGAGAGAGAGAGAGAGAGGGAGAGAAAGAAAGAAAAACAGACATACAGGAGAAGAGAGAGAGACAGACAAAGATGGGGAGGTTAATCTGACTATATCAAACGATAACACTTGACCACAGCTTAATTTAACAACTACGTAAGAGTGAAAGGTATTTTGACAAACTTTCTATTTATTCTGCCATCTAGCATCATATACTACTACTACTACTACTACTACTACTACTACTACTACTACTACTACTACTGTTATATATATATATATATATATATATATATATACATCATACATACACACCTCCACATATACATGTATGAATTTTGCTTCTTCGTGTTGATTGTAGCACCAATGAACAACGAAACACAGCAGCTTGGGTATTATTGCAATTTGCTCGGCCTTAGATCCTGTAATATCTTTCAAAACAAGCAACATTTAGTTGCTTGTCAGGAAGATATATCGGATTCTCTGGAGAAAGAAAATTTAATTAAGTGCGTTTTCTGATATGTCGATGTTATGATATCTGACTGTAATTATGGAATATTTGTCCAATATAATGATAATAATAATACCGTTTGGACAGGAATTGTCTTTTCCCACTGCTCTGTCATTAGTATCAGATCATTTACTAGATACATTATCAATACTGTACTTGACTTTAGTGGTATAACCTAAGCTGGTGCCTTTAAATGTTTACCTTTGATGCTGGAGTATCAATCAACTGAAACCCCCATAACTTTGTAATCTATATGCAGTTGAGATATCAAACGAACTTTTTCAAATGCCTCCCCCCAAAAGTGGCATAAAGAGAAAGCCGGGATACGTCTTCGTCAATGACAAACAGTCAGATAACGAGCTCATTTCTAGGTTGGATTTCATGAATATTTATTGGTTTGATTAATTAAAATCTTTAGATATGGAAGGGGGGGGTCAGTAAAAATATATTAGAGTTAGGATTTTTTTTTTAATACATAAAAACAAGGTGGAAAACCATGGAATCCAGTTTCCGTTCCAAGTGATTGGAAATAGTTTTTGCATAAAACAGTTTTGTGATGTTCTCCAGACGTGTAGATAATAAATGGCAGAAACAGTAGAACAATGAATTAAAAACGTTGTTGCATTATTTAGTTATGTCCCTTTAGATTCTGACTAAAGCATCCAAACGAGGCTAATTTATTTGCTTTCTCATCTTGCCAGAGGTTAATAAGATATGTACAAATCAAATATAATAAACTCGGGATAATAAACTGAACAAAGCTCTTCTCAAAAGTCTTTGCCATTCTGATTCACTTAGAAATTATTATTTTTCCAGTAGTTTTATGTTTATTGCGTGCTTTCACAGTAAAATCAAATGGATTACTCTGAGCTTTTGCATATATCGAGTAATTTGTTTTAGTTATCCGTTTCCTTCAGTTTTCTTTTTTGCATTGTATTGCAATAATGTATGGTAAGTACTCAACATAATGTGTGGGCTAGATGTAGAGCTGTTTGTTGTAGAATGTGTTAAAATACTAGAAGTTTCAAGACAGTATTTATTATTATTATTAACAAATGTCGACTTTGTTTTTCAATCTTTCGAGGTCGATAAGTACCATTTAAACACCGGAGTAGATGAAATCAGTTTAACCCCTACCTACCCCGAACTTGTTTGCCTTGTGCCAAGATTCAATGAGCGGTGAGCTGGCAGAATCTTCCGTACGTCGGACATTGTGCTGAGCGGCATTTCTTTCGGCTCTTTACATTTTGAATTCAAATTCTAGCTCGGGCGATTTTGTCCATCATTCTTTCGACAGTCAATAAAATAAAGGACTGTTAACACGAAAGCTGTCAGAACAACAAAGTCAATCTTTAAATCCAACTTCACGTTAATGTTATGTCAGAATACCGAATACTGCAATACTTACCTTGAAAAAAATCTCTCATTTAGATGCACCGGGCATTAAAGTACACATATTTATATCGCTGGCCGACGGAAATCGTTTGCTAAGGGAGCCGGAACTGCCAGATCACGTGATTTCGTCGTACCCCTTCTCCTCAGTAGCAGACGTCTGATAACCGCATACCAGCCGAATCAGTTACTTTTAAGGCACTGATGTAGAAAATAGCCAGCAGTCTTATTAAAACTTAATTGTTAGTGACAGAGGCAGTATTAAGCAAAAAGCAATCTGCATATCAAGCTTAACGTGGATGTTTAGGCAGAACGCCGAATATTGAGTTATTTACCTTGAGAGCATCTCTCATATGGATGCTTTGTACATAAGAGGACTCGTAATATATCGTTAGTGGGGGAGAAAATGTCTGCTACGGGTGCCGGAACTGCCAGATCACGTGATTTTGACGACTGACCTGTGCCCCTAACACCACTGTATACCCATCATGATTACCCATCTGATAAGGGTACAATAAGTACATGCTTCACAACCATATGTGTGCGACATGGTGATCTCATATCAAGATATAAAGCACTTGACCTTGCAGGTGGGGCCCAGTTAGAATTTTCTTCTGGTCAAGTAACCCATCCCGCTCAAAAGGTCCCTGAATAAGGGTTGTTTAAGGATGTTGAAAGAACCACCCATGTTTCCAGAGGTGAATTATTCAAACGCCAAAGAATCCCTCTCAACACATGGCTATGGTGCTCCCCCATTACTTCTGCTCGTGATCAGAGATGCACATAATGTCAGCCACTAAGGGACATTCTCAACTGGTTAAGGTCAAACAACTGACAAGCAAATCCGTGGTATTGAGCAGAATATTTGCTGTAGCGCATCTTTTATGCCAAGACAAAACAATGTACATGATAACACTTGCAATCAGTTAAGATGAGAAGACACGAGAGCCACTGCCTGATTATTATTATTATTATTATTATTATTATTATTATTATTATTATTATTATTTACTATGTAAAGGCGGTGAGCTGGCAGAAACATTAGCATGCCGGGCGAAATGCTTAGCCGTATTTCGTCTGCCTCTACGTTCTAAGTTCAAATTCCGCTGAGATCGACTTTGTCTTTCATCCTTTCGGGATCGATAAATTAAGTACTAGTTACGCACTGTGGTCGATATAATCGACTTAATCCGTTTGCCTGTCCTTGTTTGTCTTCTCTTTGTTTAGCCCCTTGTGGGTAGTAAAGAAATAGAAATAAGTATTTAGTCTGTCTTTACGGTCTGAGTTGAAATTTCGCCGCGGTCGACTTTGCCTTTCATCCTTTCGGTGTCGATAAATTAAGTACCAGTTGCCTACGGGGGTTGATCTAATCGACAGGCCCCCTTCCCCCAAAATTTCAGCCCTTGTGCCTATAGTAGAAAAGAATATTATTATTCAGTACTAGGAAACATCGTTTGGGGCTGGAGTCAAACAATTTGTTTCCTTGAAACAATCCTGACTGTTTCTCTTTCAACCAAACACTTCGTGATTTAGCGGAGACCTCGTTTTCCAGGCGTCTTTTTTTATTTCAGATATGAATGTAATAATTGTAGCCCCTTCCAGGTTTCTGTTTTATCTTTTCGGCTTTAATTCCAATGAGGTGAGAGAGAGAGAGAGAGAGAGAGAGAGAGAGAGAACAGGAGAGAAGGGGAATGAGAGAGAGAGAGAGAGGGATCTGTTTTCTGCTTCTGTTGTTTGTTTAGGTTTTGATCCTTTCACATGAGTGGACCAGAAAGAATATCCAATTTCTTTTGTCACTACAGGGATCGATGCAAAAGTTGTTTAGCTTAATCTGCTTGTAATGATATTCGTATTTCTGGCTGGCGAGTCTGCAGTGTGCAGATTTTTTTTTTATTATTCCTTCATTTCATTATGCTTTATATTTTTGGAAATAAGTTTAATTGGTCAACCAGAAGGCTTATCGATTTTAATTCTGTCGTTATTTCCAAATGATGATCATGCTTGTGGTTTCCATTGCTAGAATGTCCTACTAAAATTTCTTCAGTAAATTAATCTGCTTTGATCCAAAGTTGCGTTAAGATGAGTGTTATTTTTTATTATCCTCCAAATATCATCGTAGAATATCATCGTAGTTTGCTTTGTCGAAAGAGAGAACCGATGCATATCCGTCACCTACTTTGCTGGTTTGTTTCTGAATGTACCGTGTTTGGCAGACTACATTTTCCAACATTTTATGCATCAGTTTCTAAGTATGCATTCCTCTTTTAATCTTCGAATGAATTATATATTTTTTAATCCCGGTCTCTCACTAATTATGGAATATAAAAAAGAATTACATTACAGCAGAAAGTCTCTTTTAAGCTGGCGATGTCAAGCATTAGTGATAATCAGCTGGTTTTATACCATGAGGGAGGATTCCTCTCTACAACCTCAAAACATTCAAAATACTTCTTCAGCTGCTAATTTCAAACTGTGTAGACATGAAAACACTGATAAATTTTACAGAAACAGCTTTCAGTATCCTTATCCTTTCTTTCCGCATCATGACGATCGTAGATTTCTTTTTAATACTCAGTGGACACCACACGAAATTGAATAATTTTTTTGAAACATTTTCTTCAAATTTGCAAACATTATTACCCTCTTCATTGAATCCTCCAAACATTGATTATTGGCATTACCTGTGAATACAATACATTTCCCAGAAACTATTTTTTTCGCCGTTTCTTTTTATTAAGTAATTTGTGATTGAGTTTGCAGTCACATTAGATATGTTCTCTAATTCAATCAGTTTTTAACTCTTAACAACTATTCTTCCAGTTAACGTTCTGATTAAAAAAATAACTTTATTGAATGGTGATTACTTCCATCAGTTGCAATTCCACTTGTTTTATTTTCTTCGAGAATTTTCAAGGTAACATTCATAAAATATGCTGCATGCATAAAGTTAACACTTCCAACTCTTTTTGCTCGAGCTCTGGAATATTTTTTTCCACATCAGAATCATATAAAGCCTTTTTAAACAAGACAGAACATCAGTTCTAAGTGTGCAGTGGTTGTCATGTTTAATAGCCGAACATGCCATAGAGCCACGTTTAGTTTTACTCCTTGGTTTGAAATTACAACCTGAGTTATTTGTAAAGCATTGGAATATTTAGACATGCTACAGAGACTTATGTTTGTGGTTGTTCTACTAAATACTGAGTCCCTCGGTCACCTCAACCTCGTTTGGGAGTAGGTTCAGCAAGACTGCAGGGATTTTTACTTTTGAGTCCATGAGGTTTATGATGTCATTTTAAGCTCTGCGTCTGATAAACTGGAATTCAAAAAAGTTTCGTATTTTAAAACTCGCAACTTTTAAATAATTCTTGTCCTTGAAAAAAATTTGTAATTCTTACAATTGGAATGAAAACCAATACTTCTGTAGAAATAGAAAATAAACCTTGAAGGCAGAGTTGAAACCGAAAAGATCTGAAACAAATTGTAAGTACTAAGACACCATAACAAGCGACAAGCCAATAACAAACACTATTACTGCAGTTTAAGTTTGGGCAGCAAGACTGTAACTGTCATAATTCTCAAACCACGTAAGGCGGGGAGCTGGCAGAAACGTTAGCACGCCGGGCGAAATGCTTTGTGGTGTTTCGTCCACCGCTACGTTCTGAGTTCAAATTCCGCCTAGGTCGACTTTGCCTTTCATCATTTCGGGGTCGATCAAATAAGTACCAGTTACGCACTGGAGTCGATATAATCGACTTAATCCTTTGTCTGTCCTTGTTTAACCCCTTGTGGGTAGTAAAGAAATAGGTATTTCGTCTGCCGCTACGTTCTGAGTTCAAATTCTGCCGAGGTTGACTGTACCTTTCATCCTTTCGGGGTCGATAAATTAAGCACCAGTTACGCACTGGGTCGATGTAATCGACTTAATCCCTTTGTCTGTCCTTGTTTGTTCCCTCTGTGTTTAGCCCCTTGTGGGCAATAAAGAAGTAAGAAACGTTAGCATGCCGGGCAAAATGCTTAGTGGTATTTCGTCTGTCTTTACGTTCTGAGTTCAAATTCCGCCGAGGTCGACTGCTTTTCATCCTTTCGGGGTCGATAAATTAAATACTAGCTGCGTACTAGGATCGATCTAATCGACTGGCCCCTTCCCCAAAAATTTCGGGCCTTGTGCCTAAAGTAGAAAAGAATTGTCAACCCACGTAAATAATATTCGTGAGGTTACTACGTTACGGGTAACAATTGTTGAAACGACGAAAATACAGCACAAAATAAATGCTACAATTTCAAAATGAAATCTATCCGATTTCTATAACAAATGCGATAGTTGTGCAGATGATAGTATTACTGTTGGTGGTGGTGGTAGTGGTGGTGGCGGCGGTACAATTCCATATCACCATCCTTAAACTAATATTTTATTTGTGTCTGAATTAGTTGTAATGTTTATACATAGATATTGGTTGATTCGTTGGTTGAAATCTCCAGTCACGTTTTAATCGCGTGCAGAAAGTGTAGAGAAAGTTAACAGAACATATGCAGAATTGGTGCACATACTAGGTTTCATGGCAGGCAATAAGTAAATGGGCGCTACACAAACGAAGCAAGAAAGAATCACAGAGGCAGAGAGAGAAAATGATAATATTTACAAGAGAAATCATGCAACTGAGAAATAAGTAGCTGCTCTTCGAAAAAAATTTATAACAACCATTAACAGATTGCCCTTAGAATCCGCTGGAACATATTTACAATGATTATCTACATCATTGTTTTGTTTAAAATGTCAAATATTTTTTTTCTTCTCAAAAGAAAACAAATCCATTGCATAAGCTCCAAAACAAGTTGCCCTTTGATTATTGTGTATCTGCTTATAGGCGCAGGCGCGGCCGTGAGGTGAGAAGTTTTCTTCCCAGCCACGTGGTTCCGGGTTCAGTCCCATTGCATGACACCTTCTACTGTAGTCCCGAGCCGACGAAAGCCTTGTGAGTGGATTTGGTAGACGGAAACTAAAAGAAGCCCGTCGAATATGTACGACGTACTAAAACCCGTTCAAGACGGTGCTGCAGCATGGCCGAAGTCCAGTGACTGAACCAAGCAACAGATGAACGATAATGCCAGAAGCATTATCGTGATGCCAAAAGCGAATGTTTCAAAGCTATCCATCACGTGACTCGTAATACATTAGTATACAATAAAGCACGTGACTGGAGATCACGTTTAAGCAGACCAAGGCACCGATTGCTAGCTTCGAAAATTAATTTGCCGTTAAGTTTACGGCATCATACATGGGAGCACGTGACTTATATGACAACGTAGATATGTACACGTGATTTAGCAGGAGAGAATTAACTAAACGAGACTTATAAGGCTTCCGGCTCGTTTCTCTCCAGGTTTTATTTTATCATTACAGTCTTTTGCTGTTGCTGTCTTGTTTTCTTTTTTTTTCTTTCTTTCTTTCTTTTTTTATCTGCTTGTTTGTTTTTAATTGTTGGAAAGTAAAATCCGGAGCTTTTGAAGAATTTTGAAATTACTTTGGAAAGAAGATTTTCAAGAGCAAAATGGATGACATGGTACTTCTGCACTCCATCCTCTATATCACGGTACTAACAGACAGCGACATGCATTTCAAATGGTAATTTTCTCTTCAGCTTTTCTCCTATGAATAAACATCCACCTGCTCTTAAACTGGTAAACTCCAAACACTCAATTATCGTTTTATCTTCGCCGCGACATGTTAAAACACTTTGGTCACTTGGTTCGTAAATCACTAATCAAATCTACAGACTAATAATCAAAGCTGAGTGGAAACCAATAACTATTGCATCATGGGTAAAGAAAGAAGACAGCCAAACAACAATGGAGCTGGTGTAATTGAAGTGGTTTTTGTTTTTGGTTTTTTCAAAAATTCAATTAAAAACCTTTGAAACGAAGCTGTTTTTAATTAGGAATCAGTCAAAAATGATTTCATGTCTTTTTCCTGTTTTATATTTGGTTTTATGTTATTTATTATCTTGTTTATTATTCATTTTTATAGTCCAACCGTTTTCCCCCACACACACACATACAGAACCATATATATAAGCACACACACGTACACACTGACACGCACACACACACACTCACATAGACACAGAGGCACATATACATGTCCTCGTTTCAGAGCGTCAGATGTTCGTCTGAACCCATTCCCTATTGAGTAAATAATGAAGTAAATTGAGTGCTGTGTAAAATATCATTGCTGTGAGAAGGACAGCCATATTCGTTCTCCTGGAAGCTCAGCAACCAACGATGTCCTACGACGCAAAAAGGGCGCAGACACGACCGTCTGGCAAACAAGCTCGCTTCATTTGAACGTGAGTTCAATGAAGCTGTATGATACGTTGGTTTAGCATCTTCTGTCATGCGCACTGGTGGAGCAATACCTTGCAAGTAAAATTTAGAAAATGGAATAAAATATAATATATCAGGTGATCACGTCACGTGGTCGATTAGACCATCGGATGTTATAGATCGCTGGTCACAATGCGTCTTGGTTGTTTTGGCTTTCAAATGATGCCACTCCGCTACTGGGGAAGCAGGCCAACATTCCCTTTGATCGGAAGAGTGGTGCGTCGATGGGTAACCCGTTTACGGCTGAGTAGCCTGCGGCAACGTGAAATGATATGTTTTGCTCAAGAGAACAACGCGCCCCTTGGTCCAAACCACGAGCTTTCACACAAACACACACACACACACCTATATATATATAGTAATATACATACATACATATGTGTGTGTGTGTGTTTATAAACCCCGTGATTAATCAGATCTACAAATATATTTTCATAGCGATTGTTATTAATGTCAATCACAATTTATTTCTTAGCTGAAGAGATAACTCTAATTTGCATATTAAATTATTATTTAATATTTTATGCACGAAATGTGTAAAATTTAAGTTCCATGACAACCAGAGGACGTATAATGGTTGGTATAGATGCGTATAGTTGGTATAGGCAAGTAAGTCATATACACTTTATGCTTAGCATGAAACTGGACCACTCAGCATAAACCAGACATCGGTGACATCAGAAATGCGTGAAAAATTTAAGAAGAAAACTAGGGTAACTTAAAGATCCCTCGACAAGACGTTCATTCAAAGAAAGTCAAGTTGTTGCAAATGATAAGGAGGCAAAAAAGATAGACTTACAACGGAGATTGTTTGAATTAGCACACTGCGTGATATCTAACCACACCCGATACTACGGTACCTTGATGGTGAGATCAGCTTACCTTTATGATAAGAGGGAATTTATCAAAGACACTTACTCTCCTTTTACAGAAATCATAACTGAAAGACTTAAAAGAATTCGTTTGTAATGTGCTTCCAGGTGGCAATTCCAAAGAAAGAATTCTTTGGAAACGTGAGTTAGACACAAGCTGCTGTATCAAACAAAACCCCTTCAGGGTTATGTCAAATAAATAAAGTTATTCACAACCAACAGAAGCAATGGAAAAGAAAGCATGGACTCTTATTAATCTTCATTGTAAAAAAAGTGACTATTAAAACGATAAAGTTATTTAAACTATCACCAAGGTATTCGTTCTCTCTCTGCAAAAATGAAGTTGCTTTATATGCTTCTACAACTCCTAAACCGAAGAGGGAGTACTTGAACCTTTTGATACCAACCGGCTCCAGACTGCCTTAGTTTCTATGATCTAATATTATGATCTAATATTATCTAAATATAAACCTTCCGAGCAAAGTTTTAGGTTCCAAACACCAGATAAAGGATTACAAAATATTTTACTGATACGTCCTTCATTTCTTTCTGGAATGCGAAATCTATATGATGTACGCCGTTTAAATTAATCAGATAGGAGTCATCCTCAACGTGGAGACATCAGTCCAGCTAATGTAAACAGTAAAACATCATATACATTACTGTTATGGAAATTGATTGAAATAGCAAATTATTTTAACGTAAGCATAATAACAACAAGATAGTTAAAGTGATCTAAATTAAAATTTTCCATCACAATTTCATGTTCCAAACATTAGCTTAGTATTGACAAAGTGATTTCACTAAATTTTCGAGTATTTTTCAAATTAATTGAGACAAAAGCTTTGTATTTCAATAGAAGTGTGATAGCAAAAGTTGACAAAATTATCTAAAGGGAAACCTTCCATCAAAATTCTATGCTAATTTGTATTCGAAACACCAGCTTAATAATGAGGGAGTTATTTAACTAAATGTTCATTATCTTAAAAATTAATTGGAACAAAGACAATGTGTTTCAAAAGAAATATGCCAACGAAAGTGTTAGGGGTCATCTAAATTAAAAACCTTACATCAAAATTTCATGCTAATTAATGTTCCAGACACCACGTTAATAATGACACAGTAATTTTACTAAATACGTCAATAGATTCAACATTTATTAGAACAAAGGCAGCGTATTTCAACAGAACTTTGGTAACGAAACACTTAAGCGATTGCTTGAGATTCTATGCATAGTAGTCAGTTATGCAGCTAATCAAACGCCTTAATGTCTTCAAAGATGAAAGACTTATTATGGTGTGAGTATCCTAAGTACATGACAGCTGAATAATTGAAAATGTGATGCTTCTGTTTTGGCTTCTTGTCATTTGTCTACTCGATTTGAGCTGATTTATGAACCATGCAACAACAGCAACAATAATATCAAACATGCCGAAACATAAGACAGGTCTCCGTTTTTGTTGTCGATGTAGAGTCATGAAAGAGTCATTAAGTTGATACGAGTCACGTATTGAATAGCTTGGCTTTTGAGTCACTTTACAAAGTTTTGCCGATTAAAATTTGAAACCAAGGACACGTCCTTCCTAACGCCAAACATCATTTGTAACTCACAATACAAGACCCATTGACAGATTTTGGGTGTAATATTGAGGACTGTGGTTTCGTGCCAGGTATAGGGGAGCTAAAGTAGAAAAGTGGGACAGGAACGGGTGTCTCGTTGTAGAGAAAATACTGCACCAATGGAAAAGGGGGAAATAATGGTGGGGATGATGTCAAGGCACAAGAATGTAATGGCGAAAGAATAAAGAATTGCTGGGTGGGAAGTAGGTTCACAAGAGTTTAAAGGAATGTGAGTAGAGATATGGACAGAACTGAGAGTAAAGAATGGTGGACGTGGGTGGGGTGTGTGAACGATGACGATTCTCAGTCTGGGAGAATCTAAGAGAAATTGGAGGGAGTCAGGAAGCAGAAGGATCTGATTGGTGGTAATACATAAAAAGTGGTGGGAAGACCAACAGTAAAATAAAACAGTGGTTAGATGAGAAATAAGAAGATGAGGTGCCGTGTAGATGAAAGAAAAGATGGACAGTGACAGGGACGGATGTCAGAGGTGTATAGGGGTGGAGTTACACAAAGATGTGTCAATGTAGATATCAGAAAGCGTTCGGTAGATCTCTAGAAGTAAAGGATAAACTTGGGAGTGTCGATAGGGTTGAATAAAAATACTTATTGGGGGCAGAAAAAAGGAAAGCAGTAGGCTCAGCTCTACTTGCATAGAATAACAGCTGAATAAGAGTACAGACGTTCGAGGTATGGGTAGTGATGGGTGTTATAAGGTTGAGTAGGTAGGAAGGCTTCACAGGTACAGGTTGAGCGTGGAGGCTACCGAATCTTCATTCATCTTTGTTCTTTGTCATGTCCTCCCTCAATTTCACCAAACTCTTCCATGAGTTCTCATCACATTTAGTCATCGCCAATTCTTCATGCAGTTGTTCTCATCCAAGCCAGCAGAGTATCTATCCCTGCACACAATATCTACTGCTTCTTATTCCTTGCTTTTCTTTCAAAACCTTTGTTGGCCCTGAGCTGAAGTTGAAGATACAGCGGATGATGTGCAATGAGACTGAAATTAGAGCTGGGGGTTTACAAGGTAAAATCGTTAGTTGTACAACCATGTGAGGATATGGACTCACAAGGAACTCAGAATATCAAAATTCCGAGCAAATATTGAAAGCCAATACAGCCCTTGCTCTAACATTACGTTAACTAACTACCTTACCCTTTTATTTCACTCTCTCTCTCTCTCTCTCTCTCTCTCTCTCTCTATATATATATATATATATATATATATATATATATATATTATATATATATATATAAATCAAAGGTGAAGAGCACACCAAACGAAAATCGTCAAAACATAACAAGCAGGAAAAGGACGATGGCACAAAAACGACAAACAGGTAAAAAACAAGACACACGGATCATTCGCAGGCAATTGCTTCTTCAGTCGGAGTCTGGAATGTCCACGTAAGTTTTGCCCAAACCTCTCCGATACTACTCGAAAGAAGTTGAACCAGGGGTTGAAGCTAAAGGCATTAATCCCCGGAGTAAAGCTAACGAATGTACATATACAAACACAAGGACATAACAAAGAGGAAGGGTCTTTCGACTATTGGACGAACGTATATATATGCGGCTGCATTCTACTATAGCCTTGGGCCAGCATTGTGAGTAGATTTGGTAGACGGAAACGGAATGAAGCCTGGCGTAAATTTATATCTGTGTGTATGTGTGTGTGTGTATGTGCGCGCATGTGCTTGTGTCTGTGTTTCTCCCCAACTACCGCTTTACAACAGGCATTGGTGTCTTTACGTCTCCGTAACTTAGCGGTTCAGCAAAAGACATCGAAAGAATAAGTCCTTCACGCTTTAAACGATAAGTATTGGAGTCGATTCCTTTGACCAAAGTCACTTGAAGGTGGTGCCCCAGCATGGCCGCAGTATAACGACTGAAACACGTAACTGCTAAAAGATAACGCTAAAAGTTGTGTGAGCCTTTTTAAAACCTTGCTGTCCTAAAAAGTAAAGCAAACAACAACAACAATAACATTACACCATACTTAAGATGCTTTCTCACGTCTCTTCAAAGTAATGTGATGCTGCAACAGAGACAGCAGCAGGCGTCTGTAAAATTACGACATTCTCAGATGCAACTGCATCTATTCTGCAACCGAACCGAGTGTAGCAAGTTTTATTTGATTTTCAATGGCTGAGAAGAAAATATAACTATTTCCAAGATAGAGTTTCTTTCCCTTTAATGTTCTCTACATGTATTTTGTTTTTTTTCTTTTTCTTTTTCTTTTCTTATGGACCGAAGCAGTATTTCTCACAACAGAACACATATATAAACGTAGCAGTCATAAAAATTGCTTCCTCGCTATCTTAACCAAATAAAAATGTTTTTACTGCTTTTAAACTCATAGATACAACCTGGCGATTCTCTTTATTCTTTTACTGATTCCTATCACTCGACTGTGGCCATGGTGTGGGCAGTGCCTTCGAAGGTGCTCGCTTACCATATTGGCTCCAATATTTATTTCAGTCTGGTGCGTATTTTATCGTTCTCTAACATCAGACTGCTAGGTTACAGAACACACTAAGAAACAATATAAGCAACCCTGGTTTCTATAAAGCTGGTGTGAACATGGATACAGACAAACCGTCGGTCACTGATGCCTCCTGGATTTGTGAGTAGGTGCGCCATATCTCTGTATGTCATAAGAAGTAGTAAGTAATAGGATTGGCATCAGAAAGGGCATCTTACAGTAAAATAGAGCGTGGCATGGTCTCATCAAACCCACACCAGCATGGAAGTGCGTACGTACATTGAAGATGATAATGATGATGATGATATATATGTACATATTCATATGCAAATATATATATATATATATATATATATATATATATATATACATTTGTATGTATATATATTTATATATGTGTATATATATATAAATATAGGAGTTGAAACACTCCTGTCACAACCTGGGACCTTGAAGACTGCTTTAATGCAAGAAAGTACATTAGTCCCTTAATGTTTTATATTCAATATTTCATCTATTCAATAAGACAATCGATACTTCATTTAATTTTACTCTCTATATATTAATTATACTATATATTCTATATTCTACACTAATATTATAAAGAATATAAATAAAATATAAAAAGCAGAGTTGGAATTTTTTTTAATAATATATATCCCCCTATAGACAATCATACAAACCCCTTATATATATATATATATGTACAAACATACATACATATGTGTGTGTGTGTGTGTGGTGTGTGTGTGTGTGTGTGTGTGTGTGTGTGTGTGTGTGTGTGTGTCTGTTTGCATACAGACAATGATGTAATGAGGATTTATTGAATAAACTGAGGCAGATCAATGCGAACCACACACATTGCGATGGCTAAAGAATCTGACACAAACCAAAAGATAAAGCAATGCCGTGCGTTTACAAAGAATGCATCAGTAAAGGAATGCTCTCTGGTACCTGCCTTCCTGCAAATCCAATGTTAACCAATGTTACACGGAACTTTAGGCGTGGCATAACGCAAAAATAGTAAAACAGGCGAATTGATTTTAAGGCAAACCCACAAATGCAATCATGAGGAAATGCTATCGTAACATCTTACACGTCGGCATGTAGAGACATACGATAGTCATAACATTATGTAATACGTCACATGGAATCTCTGAGACCTTCAAGTTTTAAAACAAGTAAAGAATAGTATGTGGAGGAACATGGCCTAGTGGTTAGAGCAGCGGACTCGGGATCGCGGGTTCGAATCTCAGACCGGGCGATGTGCGTGTTTATGAGTCAAACACCTAAGCTCCACGCGGTTCCGGCAGAAGGTAATGGCGAACTTCTGCTGAATCTTTCGCCACAACTTTCTCTCACTCTTTCCTCCTGCATCTAGCAGCTCACCTGCGACGGACCGGCGTCCCGTCCAGGTGGAGATCCTATACGCCAAGGAAACCGGGAAACCGACCCTTATGAACCCGGCATGGCTCGAGAAGGAACAAACAAGTAAATAATAGTTCGATGCTATATTAATGTATGACATGGCGTCTAAAAAGCCAATATACAGCTAATTCAACTATGCAAGTGGGCTATGCAAGTGGGCTGGCCATTCGGAATTGTTTGATTGAGACGTTTAGAAAATTGACATCAGAGAATAGCTGTGCAAAGCTACAGAAACCGTAGGTATAAGTGTTAAGGGCATTTATTATGACTGATTTGAAAGAAGAGTAAAAAGAGTTAATGACACAAATGGCATCTCTTATCTCTAAAAAGTCGTTCACTTCACCAACATAATGGGACTTTGTTATTTACAAATCCTCTTCTCAATGATCCGATCCAGACTCATTCAATGCTTTGAAGTATGTAGTAGAAGCTATTAGCCAAAGAGACAATACACTGGATTTTATTTCTGTAGTCCGTGGTGTATTATATGATAAACGCTTAAATTTTGTAATTTTAGTTTAGTGCGGAGCAAATACAACCAATAAACTTACAACTAAATGAGGTACATATCAAATATATATATATATATATATAGCGAATTGGGAAAATTTAGACAACAATAAACTAGCAGAGAGGGAAAACAATTGATTCATGAAGTTATTTATAGGGAAAATAAACATCAGAGATGGATTTTACCCAACTCCCCCCTCCCCCGCTGAAACTGCAGGAGCTGCTCTCAGGTTCTGCAATCTTTTCTAAATCCCTTGCAATGCTGGAAAACCTTCCATCTCGTCAGAAGATGTCTTGGGGCCACAAGGAATTCGCCCTATAACCTATACACTTTACTTACTGTCTGTTACCAACGCATAGCTATAATAAATGGAGAGACAAGGACTTCTCTGCGTTGAATAAGTGGAGAGAAACGGATTAAAAATATAGGGAAACACAAATTGAGATGAATTTGATTGGTTGAGGCAGACGAGATATTCATGTAGGCAAAGACAGGTGTTTCTAAGCTTCAACTGGCATCCGATTCATAGATACATTATACAATTCTAGCTGAAATACAGGTATTAAAAGAATTAAAAATCTAAAATAAATTCTGTTGAACATTTACTTAAAAGCTATGAATGAAAAATAACCGTAATTTATATGTAGAAATAGAATCCATAGTCAAGCTAAAAAGTATTTAAATTCACAATGCAATCATAGCCTACGAATCCAACTTTGCTATTCGTTGAGCTCTTCAATACATTTAACCCATTCTAAATTCTCGATGCATTAGGATCCTAATTCCTTTAATTATTTTCTGATAAATTGTCTTTGTACTATTCATCGAAATAAATCTAAATGATGTAATCTAAATATTAAATCAAAATAGAAAAGTGTTATACTTTTAAATATCAGCTATTTGTATTTGTATTATTTTCCCTGGTTATGATATAAAAATTCCTTTTACCTATAACACACCGCTTTTTCTATTTTAAACATGATGCCTATATGTAATATATTTAGTTATGCAATTCTTTAATATTAATTTATTGTTTATAATATATCGATATTGTATTGCATATGTATGCATATAGTTTCTTGCTTACTTAGGGTAAGATCACCAAATAAGTAGTCAATCCAGCGAGACATGAATATCATTTAATGTACGTAATATAAGAATAGAACCTGCTAATAGTTTTTTGCTGAAGAAACATGTGTCTAGGAGAGGCTGGTGTCCTCAAGTTCGCCAAAAGAAATTAGTCCATTTGCTTGCATTTGCTGACAATTTCGGATCCGTGAACAAATTACTTTCGGCGAACTGGTGGACACCACCCTCTCCGGATTCAGCAGCCGTCTCGTAGATTTGGACCCCACTACGTTAAATTATTCTAAAAACAGTCAATTGGTTTATAAGTTTTACGGTTAAATGGGACATAATTCTCATTTTCTTTCTTTTCCCGTTTTTATTCAACGTTCAAATTTTTGCATCAAATTTGCTTTTGTTTTATCTCAAAATTTCTCATGTATAAGTTTCCTTAACTTCACATTTAACAGACCTTGTGCTGAGAGCCTGGAGATTGACTGGAGACACAAGGCGTGTTATAAAATCTTACCAAGACAAGTGTTTTCATAGCAAGAAACTATTAGAAGCTCAAATCTTTATACTGTGCACATTAGATTATATATTCTTTTATACATTTGTGTGTTTCATTCCTTGGGCTGCGGCCATGCTGGAGCAAGACAAATGTAATCAAATATTCAATAGCCAATTTTATGCGATTAGCTTTTGGAGAAGAAGGGAGTTCGACACGGCTGCCCTCTTTCGAGTTTTCTATACTGATACGTGTGTGTATATACATATATATGCGTATGTGTTTGTGTGTGTGGATGTATATATGTATGTATGTAGAAGCAATTATTGGGATAAACAATTTAGGAACATCAACTATATTAAATATATTAAGTACAAAATATGTAAGTAGGAAGGCGCGACAATCCAGCCATGACAATCACATCTGTATTTAATATACAATACATATTAGAATTACAGGTGGCCAACTGGAAGCGTCGTCGTCAGCGCATTGGATAGATTACTTTGTGTGAATCACTCCGGCTTTCTGCTTCACTACTTTCGGGGTAAACAAAGTATCGGTCTTACAATGGAATCAGTTCTTATTCACCTTCTTTGTATTTTCTTTCTTTCGCATTTGGCAGAAGAAATTGACTGTGGCCAGATGAGGAACGGGTTGCGTTCCAGCAGGTCTGAAACTGTCTGTGACATGCCGCCGCATGTCACAACCATGACATCTACAATTCCATTAAAACGTTATGGTCTTATAACGTGGGATGATATGTCTAGAATTCTACTATTACGCAACATATAATTTCTTTACTCATAGATAGGATGTGGTTCAAGGAAGGTTTAACTGTTATTTCTAGCGAACTGGGAAGCCATATGGAGACTCTTTCTCCTACTCGTAATCTAATAGGTGTTTCATTAACGAGCACTAGAAAAATCAAGTATTTCTATAGGTTTAATGAAGCCGTCTTTGCAATCATCTGACAAAGCGTTACCATTTGTTCTGGGGCCGTAATTCTTATTAGAAACTCTGTGAGTGATAATTACCGAAGAACATGCTTCATTAATCTGATCACACTTCGACATTGAATACCAGGTGGATAGTTACTCATCTATGAAGGAATCCACGATAACTATTGAAAACATGACTATGGTGGAATCATCGCAAGATTTTATTAGTTTGTTAATCAATGAATGTATAGAACCTTTTATTATGGTCAGCATTGGTTAGCAGAAGCAGTGGAGCAGTTGATGGCTTTCATTGTGCTCTTTCGAAATATTCCTTCATGTTTCTGAATTGCTGTGTCAGCTTTGATTTTCATTATTCTTGTTTTCAACAAAACAAACTACCAGAAAGTACCAGTGAACTATTGGGGATGATGTAATCTACAACACTTTTCTTTCTCAAACTGTGGCGCCTTGTACTTGAGTCAGAAACTAAGCTATATCTTCTGAGTTCAAATTCAACTGAAGTCAACTTCCTTCTCGTTTGTTTGTTTTTTTTTGTTTTCTTAGAGTTGATAAAAGTACCAGTGATATACGAGGTTTGAAGAAATTAATAATATTCGCCTCACGAAACGTCTTCTTATATGCATAGTTGGCTAGAAAGCATTGCAATCAATAGTCACTGATAAATAGACATACGAGCTACTAATGGTTACTGATAGTTTAATGTATAATTTAATGCACACAGTACAAAGTGTGACGAAAACACTCTGGCCGAAGTACGATTAATATTAAAAAATAAAATAAAGCTGAAGCAAAGTAACACCAAATATATAGTGCATGCGCTTTTATTGGCAAAACTGGCAACATGACCCTTCCTAAATACAACAATATCTGTTTCAACACACGATTTCACTTGCAAAACGAATATATAGACGTAATACATATGAATATATATATATATATATATACACATATGAAATAAATTTAAAAAAACGAAGAACAAACACAAAAAAAGCAACAACGTGAGGACGTATTACACGTAAAGTATTAGTAGATGCTCAGGAATGGGAAGAAGGTGGTTTTACGTTTCGAGCAAAGCTCTTTTTCAGAAATAGGAGACAGGATAATCCTATAGAAAAAGAAAAGGAAGTCCAATAGAAAAGGAGGAAAAAGATCGCCAATATCTATATACATATTCCTGTTCATATATATGCACGAATTCATGTTTATATATATATATATAAACACACACACGCATATATTATTTATTTAAAGGTTATAATACATGTCATTGAGTGCCGCTAATAGTCTCATATGTTGAGAAATATTCAAACATATTCTTCATGCACAAACCACATATCATAAAGAACTAAAAGATGTTGAATAATAGAAGAAATGCGAAAAAACCGAGAAGGCAACATATAGAAAACGCAGGAAGTAAAAAATGGAAAACGAAAACACGAAAATAAAATGAAAAAATGAAAAATAAAAAGGTAAAAGAGCTATCCTCCTTAGACCTTATGTTAGAAGGCTGGAAAGATAGCAACAAATCAATCAAGAATCGGTGGACTTTATACCAATTTTTGAAATATATTTATACGTTAGTTTGCAACCATTGAACATTTCTGACCTAGGGTTCACTAGAACGTTAGGGAACTTAGATCTGAACAGGATCTGTGCTCTTTCCGCTAAACAAAGCCTACATTCATTCGATCCATTCACATAAGGTATAGATTTCTCAACTGCTTTCCACTTAATCACATGTGTCGTTTCGTTATCTTTCAAATTCCATTCGTAGCTTTACTTTTGTCATTATGTTGGTATGAGGCTTGGAGAGAGAGACACACACACAAACAAATAGTGCTCTTAAAGCCAGTGACTTCATAACATACTGATACACACCTACTGCTTTATCACATTTATTAATATAATACCTATAAGATAGCATGTTATAGAAGACTCAACAACAGTCGTTATCTATGCACAGAAACAATTGTAGTGATTTGCGATTAAACTTTGTTCATTCCATCTTCTTGTTTTATAAAACTTTATATAGGCATATAGATATACATAGTGTATGTAGACATACATACACTATATATGTATTATATATGTGTGTCTATACGTGCGTATATTTACACAATCACATACGCACAAATACATATATATCCAAATATATATATCATTTCCTAAGTAGTGGCATTCAGCTACATTGAACTTCTTCAAAAATGCACACTGCTATTCTATAGAAATTTTCTTTTAACATTTCATTCCTATATAATGATACATTGACACATCGCCGTTCGTGCAATAAATAAAACTCATGGAAATATTTACATGTAAGTATTGAATCTCGTGTAAGATCAACACAACCTAGGTTAAACAAGAAATACATAACACAAACCGGTATATTTAGATTCGGGGGGGGGGCTTCTATGTCTGTTTTTTTTTTTGTTCCTCACTGTTTTCCCTTTTCTCTCAATATGTGTGTATATGCATGCTATATATATATATATATACATATATATATATACATATATACATATATATATATACATACATATATATATATATAAACATATATATATATATTTATATATACTTATATATATACATATGTATATAAACATATATATATACATACACATATATATATGCACATGCATATACATATATTGACAGATGCATTTATATATATATATATATATATACATTCACACATATATATGTACATATATCTTTGCATATATATGTATACACACGCATATATATATACTTACATGTGTGTGTATGTGTGTGTGTGTGTGTGTGTGTATGTTCGGTTTTGCAAGAGTACGCTATCTGACTAGAAAAATAGACTTGGAATATTAATAAGGAATATTTTAACGCATATAAAAGAAATGAGTGACAGCTAAACAGAGTCGAAACATAGGGAATATCTCCAGTCAGTTGCAAAGTGAAACTCCACACTGTGTTAGCTTAAATAGGTTTCAAATTATAAGTTGACAGCAAATTGGAATCTTTTTTAACAAGTCCATTGATAACAAAAAAACAAAATCGTAAAAAAGAAAAAAGAAAAACTGTGTCATCTTAGCAAGTAGAAGGAAACACTGCAACACAAAGATGTCAGCGATATTCATATCAGATGAAGTAAGATGGTGATATTCAAACATTTTTCTTGCTTTTGTTTTGCTTTTTTTTTTAGTATTTTTTAGTATTTTCTTTTCATCCTTCCAGTGTCAATGAAGTAAAATATTAAAGGCAAGTAGTTTGGGTTTATATAATCTACTGATCCATTGATCCATTCTGCAAAATTAAATACCTCGTGACAACATCATCTGGATCATCATCGTCGTTTGAACCCTAATTTTCCATTGGTTGGTCAGGGTTTATGAATCCAGAATTTCAATGACCTGATGACCTCCATATCACCAACCCTCTCATGTTTCCAAGAAAGGTCATATTTTACCATGACCAGAATTCTTTTTGCAGAATTTTGGAAATAATTGACACCATTGCTATGACAATTCGCAACTATCCCTCGTGACAAGACAAGGAGAGACAAACTCACACTCACTCACACAGGTACTCACACGCGCATACACGCATACACAACGAGCTTTCTTTTTTTCAATTTCTGCCAGACAAATCCACCCATAAATATTTCAGTGGCCCAGATATATAATAGTGAACACATACATAAACTGACACACATACACGCACACACACACATACATTTATATGTATTAGCTGTGTACCTAATGTAAAAAAGATCTTAGTAAATAGGCCCACACCTAAGACAGGGGCAGGATGCTCATGTAGGAGTAACACAACATGTCCATTGAACGGCCACTGTAACATGGAGACCGTCCTATATGAAGCAGAGGTAACAACCATAGGACAAAATGGGCAACCAAACATGCGAAAGTATGAAGGAACAACTGAAGGCCCCTTCAGAACCCGCTTAATCAACCACAAGTTCTCCTTTAACATCCCGCAGAGAGGTAATACCAAAACCGTAGCCAAGCACGTTTGGTCTTTGAGAGAAAGCGCCACCGAGTACAAAATAGAGTGGAAGGTCTTGGAGAAATGTAATCCGTACTTCAATAACAGCAGGAAGTGCAGATTACGCCTGGCTGAGGAAAGAGTGATTTTAAAGAGCACCCAGCAGCCATGTGTTTATCTGAATAGCAGAAGCGATGTGCTTAACCCTTGCCCACATGAAAGGAAGTTTCTCCTATCATGCCTGCGTGCCCTATCATGACTACAATCACCAGTCCCCTAGCCTCGGTTCCCCACCAATACTCAGGAATCCAGCAGAACATTCACCAACGCACCCACATACAAATATCCCATTTCCACGAGAACACCAACCTGAAAGACGCACACAGTTCTCACAAACACTTCATGATAGCTCTTACCGACTTACAGCATAACCAGCCCAGTGGTGATGCCTCGGTACCAAGGGACATAACTCTTAATTAAATCCGCTACTCGGTTCATTTCATCATTTCTACACAGCAAACACAAACCGGATATGTCCTTTCAGCTCCAACAATAGAGAGCAGTCACCATATTTCATTTCGTATCGGCTGCCTCTGATGAGTGTAGCGTTATATACTCGGATTGTTACCGAATACTCCATTGTACCCCTAGCGTGAAACCAATTAGTAAGTTCACCTGTAATGGATATATAATACTGTACACATCGGATAATATGTGTGTGTGTGTGTTTGTGTGTGTGTATGTGCGTGTGTGTGTGTGTGTATAATTAAGAGAAATAACCTCTATTAAGCAATTCAATAATGAAAGATATCCATATCAAATCAAATAGAAAAAATTTTAATATATTATAATAAACTAGCAGTATCGCCCGGCGTTGCTCGGGTTTGTAAGGGAAATAACTATATAAGCATTTTAGAGAGTTACTTCCCTTATAGATGCCAATTCGGGCTTTCTTAGCCATTTATGTTTTGGTGTCTTCAAGCCATGAAGTCGTTGTTCTAAAAGAACGCTGGTCTCCTTGACAACGCTTTACGACGTTGATTTCCTTACACTCCCTTCCCCACAGCTTCACGAGGGAGGGAAGAAGGGGGAGAAGCAAACAGGTGCAGATGCGAGCGTGGACGCCAACTCCGCCGCCATCGACACACGAAAAATTATGCATTAAAATGGAATAAAAAATTATGTTAAATTATTTTTAAAATCGTAGACTTATTGTAGACGCGCGCTAATATCCAGACGGGCTCGATATGAATCACGACTATAAGATACCCGAATTTGGTTAAACTGCACCGCAAAATGTGGGAGTAGTTAGGAATCTAAATCGAAGGGGACAGACACTCACACAACTACAGTTATATATATATAGATATTATTCAAAAATCACTAAATTAGATAAACTATGTATATACACACAAAGTTAGCGTATTTAATCCCTGCTGCCCATATAGAAAACAACTCATCCATGTTGACTGTGCAACCTCAATCTAAACTCACCGTCGTCAAATTTTGTTACTTTCGATTAAAAACTGCTGCCGCCAATATGCTTGTACCCATTGGCTTTATTAGTGAGCTTCTTCTGACTTGTACCAACATCGCATCTCCCTATGTGCAATACACTATACAAAGAACTGATGTCGCTGAACATCCATTTTAAAGAAATGATGTCGCTGAGTCCATTATGCCGTAACCTGATACAGTGATACTGCATGGCGTGAGCCAAGCAATGGAAACCTAAGGACCTAAAAGCCATCTTGATTTTCTCTCAGTACTCCACTCTGTTCCTAACATCTGATGAGATGAACCACTCGTACTCATGCACGAAACTTCAACCTATGTGAAGCTCAGTCAATCTATTATTATAAATATATGTAGCTTTTACCAAATGTATTGAGTGCTACTCTCTTTTATTTGCACACTCACTCATGTGTATATGCATGTATATATGTATGTAAGTTTTTATGTATATATGTATATCTACATGTTTGTATGTGCATATATATATCTCCTTCACTCGTCCTCACATCAAGGCATAGTTATAATGGAGCCAGGCTGTCACACATGTGGAGTCTCTTATTTTCAGTCTTCCACGAAAACTTGCCTGGCCGTGAAGAAATAACACCTTACTTGGAAACGGGTGAATAGTGACAACATGAAAGCTATCCATCCGTACAACGTCTGTCTCAGTGCAGCATGGAAAAGTTTATAGCTAAAAGATGATGACGATGATGATGACGACGACGACGACGGCGGCGGCGGCGGCGGCGGTGAAGATGATGACAGATACAGATAAACCATGTTGTCGAACATTTTTTCCTATAGTTTTAATAAACACCACTGACTTTTTTTCCTCGTTAATATAATGAGCTCTGTGATGAAGGAAATTAGAAAATTATCTGGAATTAGATGTCAAAGATTATACCAAATACCTGCCAATACATATTTATTGTCTAAAAATACGATGGCACTATCCATACATCTGAATAAGATAACCTTTACAAGTTAGAAAGATACAAAATAAATAATTTATTTTATCGCACTGATATGATTTCTTACTATTCCAAATATGATTAACACATGACCGGCTGTTACTCAAAAAAAAAACAAAAAAGAAAAAAAAGGCAGAAAAACTTTATCTTACACAGAAATGTTTAAAAATTGAAAGAATCATGCTTTGAAACATGTTATTAAATCGCCAGACTATGTCAGTATTGCATAAAAGGTTAGCATTTTCTTCAAAATTTGATTTATTTTGTTAACGATCTATCAAAAAAATGTAGTCCTACCATTCATGCAAGCGCTATGATAAATGACTTGTAAACATTGAATAGAAAGTATTATTCTTTCGCAGAACGAAACATGGAGAATATATATATATATAATAATAATAATAATAATAATAATAATAATAATAATAATATAATAATAATAATAATAATAATAATCATTGTATGGAACTGAAAGCAAAAAGAAAACGTTGAGAATTGAAGTAAATGGGATTATAACTAGAAGAAAGATATTCGTATGCATGAAAAGAGGGGGAAACTCTACTGTTCAGAAAAGCGAAATGTTGAAGCAGTAAAACAATCTAACGAAGGACTTATATCTCTATTATACAACACATGAAATCTTGATGTTTTGTGGAAGATTATAAAAGTTTTTGAAAGAAACAGTAACTTTACTGTTATTGAGATATAAGAAGAAACAGGCAGATAAACATATCAGAAATACACACGATTTCTTTCTTTCAAATACAGAATATCTATTATTTTACAAGATTACTCTGTTTTATTTCCTGCTGGTACCAATCCAGTGTGTACAGAGGGAATTATCCCCTGTTTTTTATGATATTAACTTATTTGGGGACATCATGCCAATACCTACTGATAAATGCTGGTAAATTCTTATTTCATGAGAGAAGTTCTTCATTGAAGCAGCTTACAATGAAGTAATATTATTACTGCCTGGGAAGACGACGAGCTGACAGAAACGTTAGCACGCAAGGCGAAATGCTTAGCCGTATTTCGTCTGCCGCTACGTTCTGAGTTCAAATTCCGCCGAGGTCGACTTTGCCTTTCATCTTTTTGGGGTATTTAAATTAAGTACCAGTTACGCACTGGAGTCGACGTAATCGACTTAATCCGTTTCTCTGTCCTTGTTTGTTCTCTCTGTGTTTAGCCCCTTGTGGGTAGTAAAGAAATAGGTATTTCGTCTGCCGTTACGTTCTGAGTTCAAATTCCACCGAGGTCGACTTTGCCTTTCATCCTTTCGGGGTCGATTAAATAAGTACCAGTTATGCACTGGGGTCGAGGTAATCGACTTAATCCGTTTGTCTGTCCTTGTTTGTCCTCTCTGTGTTTATCCCCTTGTGGGTAGTAAAGAAATAGGTATTTCGACTATCTTTATGACCTCCTGAGTTCAAATTCCGCCGAGATCACCATTACCTTTTATCTTTCGAGGTCGATAAATTAAGTACCAGTTGCGTTCTGGGATCGATCTAATCGACTGCCCCTCCAAAAACAATTTTGGGTCTTGTGCCTAGAGTAGAAAAGAATATTACTGCCGCGAAGACGGCGAGCTGGCAAAGTCGTTAGCACGCCGAGCAAAATGCTTAGCCGTATTTTGTCAGCCTTTACGTGCCGAGTTCAAATTCGGCCGAAGTTAAGTTTGCATTTCATCCTTTCGGTGTTAATATAATAAGTACCAGCTTATTACTGAGGGTCAACGTAAACGACCGACATCCTTCCCACACCACCGAAAAGGCTGACCTTATGCCAGAATTTTAAAGTCATATTACTGCCGGTTTTTCAGCCGTAGGTTTGTTAGTTCTAAATGAGTACTTCTCTGGTCAAATTCAATCCATCAATGACAATTGAATCTCTTTCTTACGGACAAAAGTTTATTTCTTTAATGACTGCCCGTTGTTTCAGGCAAAATGTAGTCTAATACAAGGAATGACAAAAACCGTTAGATCTACCATTTTTTGATAGACGCTTCACCAACTACCATACAATATACACTGGCAAGAACTTGACGGTAACTAGAAAAAGCCCGTTGCTTAGTGGCTAGGGTATTCAGTTCACGATCGTAAGGTCATGAGTTCGATTTCAGGCGGTGCTTAGTGTCCTTGAAATGCGTTTCCAGATACATTATTTCACGTTGCTTCTGTCCCTTCAGCAGGCAAAACGAGTTGTAGCTGTATTTCAAGGGGCCAGGCTTGTTACACTCTGTGTGACGCTGCATCTCCCTGAGAACTACATTAAAGATACATGTGTCTATGGAGAGCTCAGAAATTTGCACGAGCAGGCTGTTCCGTTGATTGGATCAACTGGAATCCTCAGAATTTTATCAACAAGAAAGTCCCATTACCACCTGCTCAGCTTCCCTAGTGTCGCATCAAGATGGTCATGTAAAATATGAGGGAGTTTTCTGGTGCCTACAGTGAAAACTGTCGCGCGACACAGCTATCAATAACGATTCTTACTCGACCATAAGGCTTGTCTATTGGTGATGAGTGTTGCTAGAAATCGAACACGACAAAAGCAACATTTTTCAAAAGACTGGAAGTACTTGACATGGTAACAATAACGATGTAGCAATAACTTGCAAATTCCTGGTTCATGTCCCATGTCATCCCTCTCCCCAAAATTTCAGGCCTTTTGCCTATAATAGAAAGGATTATTATTGTTGTTAATATTATCATCATACTCATTAGCATCTTGTTTCAATTCTGTTTCCATTTCTTGCCAAGTGTCTTCCTGACACCTAGGGCAGAGAAACGCACTGTATACATTGGTAGGCCATTAAGATAAAAACACCAGATTGTTCACTTACAAAATCATGTGATAGAGAAAAAAGGGAAGAACGACAGAAAGAAAAGGAAAACACAAATAAAATAAAGGGGGAAAAGGGGAAAGAAAGTTCACAGCTCCAACGCTCTTCTCAATATGTGTGACCAGTTAAGACAATCTTTCGCACTTCCTGCATGGAAGGTAAGCCAGGGATCATTCTTAAGTAATTTTCAGTTCCTTTTTTAATCATTCCTACAATTATTATTATTATTATTATTATTATTATTATTATTATCATCATCATCATCATCACCACCACCACCACCATCATCATCATCATCATCATCATCGTCGTCGTCGTCGTCGTCGTTATTACCTTAGTAGTTAGGGTGTTGCACGCTTGAGATCGTGGTGCGTCTTGCTCTTGAGTAAACCACTTCATCTCACGGTAGTCTGCGATCCCTTCGATACGGTGCCCCTGTGTTCAGGCAACACCTATCTAATGGGCAGAGTGAGCTAGTGCACAGCACATACATTTGATCGCCATAAAACAAACCATTCGTGCAGGTCATTCGGCAAAAGCTAGACACCCATACGTCATCGTCTTCGACGGCAGAATCCGTCATCATTGTCATCATAATTATCAGGAGCAGCAACAGCAGAATCATTATTGGTTATATCACTGCTTTAGGAGCAATTCTTTATTCCCGTCGCGGATTTTAACATTGCAATAAAACCTTATAAGCAGTAACATTTTTGCTTTGTTTTATATTTCCCTCCATTCTCTTATCAATGGACAGTTGTAAC
>NC_043001.1:3175746-3183246 GCF_006345805.1 Octopus sinensis | reverse complement strand
CTTCTTCCAGTTTCCATCTAACAAATCCATTCA
This sequence comes from Octopus sinensis, assembly GCF_006345805.1. Taxonomy (NCBI): domain Eukaryota; kingdom Metazoa; phylum Mollusca; class Cephalopoda; order Octopoda; family Octopodidae; genus Octopus; species Octopus sinensis. Next base: position 3,183,213 of record NC_043001.1, on the reverse strand, counting down.
CAAGACTTTGGTCGGCCGAGGCTGTAGCAGAAGACACTTACCCGAGGTTCCACAGAGTGGGATTGAACCCGCAACTATGTGGTTGGTAAGCAGACTTCTAACCACACAGCCACGCCTGCATGAAGATTTAATAAAATTTCCTCTGTAATAAATCTTTTGTAATATTGGCTTCGAATTTTGGCTCAAGACCAATATTTTCGAGGGAAAGGGAAAGTCGATTACATCGACCCCAGTGCGTGACCGGCACTTATTTAATCGACACCGAAAGGATGAAAGGCAAAGTTGACCTCGTTGGAATTTTAACTCAGAACGTAAAATAAGACGAAATACCTATTTCTTTACTACCCACAAGGGGCTAAACACAGAGAGAACAAACAAGGACAGACAAACGGATTAAGTCGATTATATCGACCCCAGTGCGTAACTGGTACTTATTTAGTCGACCCCGAAAGGATGAAAGTCAAAGTCGACCTCGTTGGAATTTGAACTCACAACGTAGTGGCAGACGAAATACCTATTTCTTTACTACCAACAAGGGGCCAAACACAGAGAGGACAAACAAGGTCAGACAAACGGATTAAATCGATTATATCGACCCCAGTGCGTAAATGGTACTTAATTTAAATACCCCGAAAGGATGAAAGGCAAAGTCGACCTCGGCGGAAATTTTTAACTCAGAACGTAGCGGCAGACGAAATAACGCTCAGCATTTCGTCCAGCGCGCTAACGGTTCTGCCGGCTCACCACCTTCTCTACGTTTCTAATATTCGTTTCTAATGTAGGCACAAGGCCCGAAATTTTGGAAGAAGGGGTCAGTGGATTACATTGACCCCAGCGCGAAACTGGTACTTAATTTATCGACCCCGAAAGGATGAAATGTAAAGTCGACTTCGGTGGAATTTGAACTCAGAACGTAACGGCAGACGAAATACCGCTCAGCATTTCGTCCAGCGCGCTAGCGGTTCTGCCAGCTCACCACCGTCTCTGCCTCTCTAATATTGATTATATTTCTGCTTTGGTAGGTATTACTGCTATTTTACTACTACTGCAATTATTACTGCTATTGTCACTACTACTACTCTCAATTGCCCCTCTTTTGGGAAACTCACTCCTTAAAATCCTCAGTCTTCTAATCCCCATTATATTCATTCTGTATACAATGCTAAGGGCAAATAGAAGTTAAAAAAATAGTGAGAATAAGTGAAACAAAACTAAATACCAAAGGACCAAAATCGAAGTCAACTGACCATCTCTCCGTGCCCATCCCAAAAGGACTGATCTATGCAGAGAAAAACACACAAACACCCCAGAACCTTGGAATCGAGGTATATATTTCATCTTTTACTTCTTGTTTCATGCTGGAGCAACGTGGTGAAGGGTGTAGTCTAACAAATCAAACACAGTACTTAATTTTTAAGCCTGCAACTTATTATATCGGTCTCTATTGCTGAATCGTCATTAGTAGCATGGACTAATCTTGGAACATAACTTTTCTACTGGAAATGCGTTTCAAAATGCGTTGGACCGACGATTTAGAAATACCTGTCTCACGACTCGCTTGTCTCATAGATTTTCTTGCACTTTGGTGATACGTTTCCAGCATTCTTTCTTGCTTTGTGGAGGTTGTCAATGTTCGTGGTCTTCAGGAACTCTTCTCGTGGACATTCTGAACAGTTCCATCGGCTTCAAAACTTATCTCTAATTTGAGTGATGGTAAGTTACATTGGTGGATCCGTTTGAAACTCCCTCCTAAACTATCTTTGTACTTCAACTGCGTTTTCACATTTCCAGTAGCATTTTAGAATGAATTTCCATTGTTCAAAGCTTAGTCTGACTGCCATCATTAATTCCAGTGGGTTTCATCTGGAAAGGTAAGCACATCAATTGAGTTATCAACTGCTAAAGTGTGTGTACATCTTTTGGGGCATCCTGTACATATATATATATATATTTATATATATATATTTAGATAGATAGATAGGTAGATAGATACATACATACATACATACATACATACATACATACATATATACATACATACATACATAAATACATACATACATACTTACATACATACATGCATACATATATATGTATATTCGTATATATATATATATATATATATATAAATAAATATACATATATACATATATATACATATATGTCCAAGCTGGCCAGATCTGACCTCCCTCACTAAACCAGCAATATCATTTTAAATGTAAACAATCGTATTGTAGCAATGAGATATCTGTTACTAGTTCCAGTCATTAGACTGTGGCCATGCTGGGGCACTGCCTTGATGAATTTTGGTCAAAGGAATCGTTGCCAATACTTATCACTATTTATAAAGCCTGGTACATGTTGCATTAGTCTCTTTTGCTGGACTGCTAAGTTATGGGGACAGAAACACACCAACACTGGTTGTCAAGCACTGGTGGTGGTGGTGGTGGTGGGTGAACAAGCAGTGTTGCTCTACCAAGTCCGTTCACAAGGCTTTCATCAATCCGAGAGTAAGGTGGAAGACATTTGCCCAAGGTGTCGCACAATGGGACTAAACCAAAAACCATGGATAAACATGCATCACATTTGACAGAGTAATGTGAAGGCTAATGGCTCAAATGTGGTAAACAGTTCTCTAATTTTGAATGGTTAACTAGTGTCTTCCAATATGCAGTCAGTTCAGTTTCTCATATTCCTGCATTCTCTTCTACAAGACCCAGCTAAAACCGATCATACCGCTATTTAATCACACTAATTTCATAATATTTGGCTAATTATTTTCACTTTAATAACTTATTAAAATAATTTCTATAAAACTTTCCCTTATATTAAATTCTCGTCAAAACATTTTCAATAAAAATTTCATTATTCAAAACACATTAAGTGGTAATATTATGACAAATGTATGGAATGTAAGGTATGTTGATGTATTTTCAGTTTTTCGTTCTTTTTCTTTTTAACGTCATCATTTTTGACAACACAGGTATACTAGTAATAAATATTCGTTTTTACTATAGGCACAAAAGCTGAAATTTTGTGGGAAAGGGTAAGTTGATTACATCGACACCCAGTACACAACTGGTACTTATTTTATTGACTCCGAAAGGATGAAAGACAAAGTCGACCTCAATGAAATTTGAACCCAGAACAAACTGCCTCTCAGTATTTCGCCCAACGTGCTAATGATTCTGCCAGCTCACTGCCTTATATACTTGTAGGAAATATTAAAGAACAAAAAAAAACAGAGTTGTGAACCGTTAACCGCTATCAGAGTTAATCTTTATATATAAAAGTCAAGTTGTGTGTCTGTCTCCTACGATTTAAATTCCTAACTACTCCCGCATTTTGCGGTGCAGTTTAACCAAAACCGGGTATCTTATAGTCGTGATTCATATCGAGCCCTTCTGGGTATTAGCGCGCGTCTACGATGAGTCTACAATTTTAAAAAAAATTTACCATCATTTTTTTCCAATTTAATGCATTTTTTTCGCTATTATAAACGGAAGTAACTGTCTAAAAATGTCTACGATGAGTCAACGATTTAAAAAAAATTTACCATCATTTTTTTCCATCTTTAATGCATTTTTTTGCTATTTTTTGGCTATAACTCTCTAAAAATGCTTATATAGTTATTTCCCTTACAAACCCGAGCAACGCCGGGCGAAACTGCTAGTATCAAATATAACTACACTATAACGTCTGCTATATGCAGTTACTGTTCTCGTTATCTGGGCGTGGGGGGGGGGACTCGTTATCCGGGGGCTTGTGTGCCATGTGAGGGTCAAAAGCTTTCCAAATTAAATCAATACACTGTCAATAACAAGAGGAATTTAATAATGATTGGAGGATTAGGGAATTTTATACTTTTAATTTCTGTAGAGTCATTTTCGTTTCTGGTCCTCTTTGACAGACCGAGTCTCCAGGGATTCGGATGATAATTAGGTAGAGAGAGAGAGAGAGAGACAGAGAGACAGAGAGTGATCTTATTTGGATAGTGTTTAGGTCTTGGAGTTTATAAGGAATCCCTGTTGATCTGAGGGTGCTTTAAATACATATTCCCATATATATTTACGTATAGGCATTCATGCATATACACATACATACATGCATGCACAAATACACACTTACATGCATGTACACGGACATACACAGACATCATACAGTTACACACACACATTCTCTCATAGATATACACTTACATGCACATATATATATTTATACACACATATATTTATTTACACACAGAGACACATACATATATGCATACACACACATATATATACATACATACATGCATGCATACTTATACACACACATACACGCATACATATACAGACACATACATGCATACATATGCACACACCTACTCATACATATACACACACCTACATGCACACACACATATACACATACATACATATACTCAAATACATACATACATACATATACATGCATACACACATATACACATACACACACACACATATAAACACACACATGCGTACATACATACAAACACCTACATGCACACACACACATACACACATACATACATACATAGATGCCATCAGCAACAAGCGTACACACACACAAAGGATCATTCAAAATGTGTTTCTGGATGTTTCCCCTGCAACCAAGCTGACCCAAAGAACCCGACAACGGTCAATCGTAATTGTTTTACTTCTACAACAAATAAGAGAAGCAATTTTCGTTCATCAATTTAACCTCATTCACACCAGATTTTCTAAAAGTATTTTCTTTCATGTGAGGTTTATTTCTTGTACAATCATAACTGACATTGATAACAACACCCTCAGCATCCGCATCTGTTTCTTTCCCAGCTGTGAGATATCTTAGAAGGTAAGTTTTCTTCTCATTTTATTTCATCCTTGCAAATAAATAAAGATGTTCTTCAATGCTTGAGAAGATCCTTTTATTGGTTTCAGGAACTGTTAAATAAAACACCAGGTTGTATTACATCCAGACTTCAGCCCCTTCGCAACTAAACACTTATGACAATGGCCATCTTCTATCCTTGCAAAATAGCAATCACAGAATGCAATCAATATATTCCTCTACCAGGATACTTACTGTCTTTTTGCTTTGATTTAAAACCATCAAAAACTGCCAAAGAGACCAGCAAGAATATAAACAAACTGACATCATTAGCACAACCATCATACAACTTTGCTGGATTGCTATCACTTCCATGTTTTGACTGCACAGACACAAATGTATAATATATACAAGTGAAAAATATCTTAAAACCACAGTTTAAAATGTTTTTGAAGTTCTTTCAGTACATATTAAGTAATCGACCTTACTTAGAGTTAGAGAAAGACCACCCACTCTCATGGTAAAAGTTATTGATGATATCACTGGAGTCTGTATTAAAAAAATGCAATAACACATATCAAAATATTAAAAGCCATATGTATTCAACTGCTGTTACTCTGAAGGAGTACCAGGGAGAAATTTATAAAGCAGACAGCAATGAAATAACTCCTCATGGGCAACTCAACTGGGTTGACACTAAAGGAAAATATAAAGAACTTAGAGAACAGAATAGGAAAAAAAAATGTCAGATGAAGGATAACCTTATAACACACCAATAACACAAAAAAGAGGAATGGTAGAAGACGGATTTGCTTTCTGCTCAGCATTTGGAGTAAAATCTCACCAAGACTGAAAGTGAACTCAAGTCCCAGAGTGAAAAACTCTGCTAATGGAAGAAGTATGACAATGAGTGAGTACAAAGTACAGGTTTATAATCACTTGGTGTAATACTTTTATAGTTAATTCTAAAACAGTAAACAGGAATATGAGGTGGCGGGGTGGATATCATAGTAAAAAGAAACCTTCCCATGAAGACTTAAAACCATTCTGCTGTAAGATTTGGAATAAAAAGTATTTTAATAGAAATTCAGCACAGCCAGACACAATAAAGCCAAAATACTGAGCCAACATCAATAGCGAAGCCTATACAATCGATGATGAAACTCTCACCAAAGCTACATAATGGGAAGACATCAAAAACTGACCTGGTTACTGGTACAAGACACTGACTGTTTATAGAAAGTTATTTGTACATCTCTTTAAAATAAATGTGAAAGGTCAAACTGACCCACCAAACTGGCTTTCAAAAGCACAAACAAATCTAGTCGTTAAGAATGGAAATACTGCCTTGGCAAAGAACTCTGGGCCCATAGCATTCTGCTTTAACAGTTTGTAAAAAGTGCACACAAACTACCTGAACTAATTCCTCTGAGACTATTGTGAGTCTAATTAATATAGTCACTAATGAGGAGGCAAGAGATAAAACAACAAACGTAGGGATGTACCAAAGAACTTTTGGGAAATAAAAGAGTGCTCTAAGATAGCACCGTAAAATCTTTGTAATAGGATGACTTCATTGCAGAAAGAGTTTTTATCCCATTCCACACTCATACCTACCAAAGTTACTTTGGTTTGCTGAAGTAACTTGAGTTTAAGATGTTACCATCAAAAGGCTCAGGAACTTCTAGTCTTCAGTTCTGACTCTTGTAAATGAAATGGAATTATTGACTTTGATGTTATGAATATTTCAACTGAGAAATTCCAAGTGGAGAGTCTGTCAGTGATTTTATTTTTTCCCCTTAAATCCACTGTCTTTTCATTTACAAAACTCCACTGGCCATGTCCTAGGGTCTACAGCAGAAAAAGACACTTATAATACTTCATAATTTGTGAACAATTTAAAGATTTATGTCTGAAATATTTACAATGCTGGAAAAACAATCAATTTTAAGGATATTTTCCTCTGATATAAGTAGGAACGGAATTTGAATTAAAGCACCCAACTAGGTAACTTAAAGCATGTTCTTTTTATTCAGTCTTGTTGTGTCAATTGAGTTATTTTTTATCTCTCCATGGCTGGTAAATTACCATCATCACCATCATCATCATCACCATCATCATCATCATCATTTAAAGTCCGCATTCCATGCTAGCATGGGTGGGACGGTACCACAGGAGCTGACCAGGCTGAAGTCTGCACCAGACTTCTGTGACTGTTTTGGCAGGATTTTTACAGGTGGATACCTTTCTTAAAACCACCCACTCAACAGAGTGGCCTGGGTGCTTTTAAATGGCACCTGCACTGACAGGGTCACCAAGTACTTGCCAGACAAAAACTTTTAGGCGGGGAGGGGGCATTGGAGAAGGTAATGTAATTTAATATACCAATAATATAGAGTAATATACTAGTCACCTTCCTCCTCCACCTCCTTCCCTTCGTCATTTGATGTCTGTTTTCCATGCTGCCTGGATTCAATCATCATCATCGTTTAATGTTCGCTTTCCATGCTAGCATGGGTTGGACGATTTTGACTGAGGGCTGGTGAAGCAGATGGCTGCACCAGACTCCAGTCTGATCTGGCAGTGTTTATACAGCTGGATGCCCTTCCTAACGCCAACCAGAAGATTTCA
>NC_043001.1:3153246-3170746 GCF_006345805.1 Octopus sinensis | reverse complement strand
AAGCATATCTGAACAAATAACAAGTTTGCATTTATGCACATCAGCGCTTAGCACTGTCACCCCAAATATCATTTTTATATATTTCTTACTCCACCCAGATCACTCCAACCAAAACCTTCAAAATGTAAGTAACCATAAATTTTTTAAAAACTAATCTGCTTTGGAACCTTTCTCTTATATATTAAACCCTCACCTCCAAGCATGAAGCCATCTCTTTTGGGTTTCATAGTCTTTGCAAGTTGCATGATAACTTCGTTGGTGCTGACAACATGAAAATATGTCCCCAAAACATACTGTAAAGTCATTGGTGTTCGGAAGAGCTTTTAGTTACAGAAAAGATTCCAAAGTAGATGATGGTGCACAATGACAAACCATCCAACCAATGCCAGCATGGATCAAGGATGTCAAAGGATGAGGAGAATTGAGATGATGATGAAGAGAAGAATATTGTTGAAGATGATGATGATGTAAGAATTATTAAATTAGTATCTTAGCTAAACGCTTACATTAAGAAGGGTTTGCATTATCTCAGTGAGTTTATTCATACTTGAATTTGAGTGAGACTTTAACACATGAGTGAAGGAGTGCTTCAATCGTTTCACTCCAGTGGTTTATGGCACAGTGGCGCAGAGTCGTTTAAAGTAATGTAGTGTAATGTAGATTAATAGTGCAGAAGTAAAGAGCAGTTGGTATTAGTGCTTAAAACAGTTCTATTATTATGACATCAATGGCTCTGGTGGTGGTGGTGGTGGTGGTGGTTGCAGTGGTGACGATGGTGGTGGTCGTCGTCGTAGAGGCGGTGATGGTGGTGGTAGTGGCAGTGGTGCTGATGTTGGTAGTTTTAGTGATACAGCAAGCAAAAAAAAAATTACATTCTGCTGTTGCTGCTGCTGCAGTAGAGCACTGGAATAACCTTCTCCACCCACCCCGCTCTCCACCCACTCCCATATTCAGTTTCATTCGTCTACATTCACAGTTCAAATTTTTCCATGGTTGACTTTACTTACCAGGCTTTTGAGATCGATAAACTAAGAATCAGGAATGTGCTGTGATCAATTTGCAGTTTGATGCTACAGTGACAAAGAAAAAGAGAGAAGACCGAAATCGATATTCTTGCGATTCTCACTGATGTTAATGCCTGCTTCAAGGCTGACATCCTATTCAAATATTCCATGATTTCCATAAGAACGATTGAAATTTCTTTTTATTTGCCTCAATTTCATTTTATTCTTTATTTTTATTGTTATTTTTGCTGTGAATTTAGTCTTTCATCTGCTATTGCATGGAGACAAGAAATTGGAGTTGTTGTTGTTGCTGCTGCAGTTGTTGTCGGTGATGTTGTCGTTCTTTAGCCCCAAGTCAGCCCTCAGCAAACAGACAGTTCTATGATCAAAGATGTTCCAAGGAAGACCATCCTGTCTTCTGCATATATATACACATATATACATACATATTAATATATATATATATATATATATATATATATATATATATATGTTCGCGTGTTTATACATACATGCATACATACATACATATATATATATATATATATTTACATATATATATAAATGTTTGTGTGTTTATACATACAAACATACATACACACATAGATGGGTATGTATATATATATATATATTATATATATATATATGTGTGTGTATATATGTATATATATATATATATATACATATATATATATATGTGTATAAGTGTATAATTATACGTATGTATATATAAATGTTTATGTGTATACGCTCATGTGCACACATGTATTTGTGTAAATAAGGAACAACTTTTGTTTGAAACTCCTTACATTAAAAGCACCATGCTTTTTATACGGTACACACTCACATATATACATACATACAGACATACTTACACACGTGTATGTTTATTTGTATGCATATATATGTGTTTGTGCATATATATATATATATATATATATATATATACACATAGATGCACATATTTTTTATTTATATATTTATACATATTTAATATCATCTGTGTAATAACCTTATAACGTGCACTGCCAAGCTCCTCCGCAGTCATCGACAACCATATGCTATCATACAGCAAGATCACTCTTTTTACTGTGTGTATATGTGGATATTCGATAGTGTTCACAGAATTCATATAAAAGAGAAACTTATAGTAAAAGTAATTGGAATGAACGGGCTTTAATCTTAATAGCAACGTTTGTTTCTGGACATTGGTATTAGAACAGTGCTTTCAAAGCCTCACACCTGATGACGTGCGAGTACACAGCTGCTGGATATCATGTATATAACAGTATATATCACATGGAAAACTTACCAACGAACGGTTGTTATGGAAGCACAGTATAAAATGGCTGTAACTGGGATAAAAGCATAATCGGCCACAGCCAGACACATGGTGACCCATCTTCTCCCATGTGACGTCATTGGTCCCCATCGATAGTGACAGACGAGCTAATGTATGTGTATGTACATACTGCTTTATGTGTGTATGTGTATATGCGTATGTGTCTGTGCATTGATATTAATATGTATCTATAAATATGCAAATATACACATCTATAATTCTGTGTATATACATATAAGAGTATATGTTTATGCTTGTGCATATACATACATACATATATAATTAATATTATAAAATATTTTACTATAAAATTGGATTCAATCCTAAATCTGATTTTTCCCTGTAAATTTGGATTTATTCCCTAATATTTATTATTATATGCATACATACATACATATATATATATGCATACATACATACATATATATACATACATACATATATATATATATATATATATGTTCATAATGGCCCTCTCAGACATGCCCTCAGCCACGCAGAGAGCCACGATCACAAGTTATGCAGATGATACAAAAGTTTCACAGGCAATACAGAACCCTGAAGACACTAAGCACCTGCAATGTGAGCTGGACAAAATATACAAGTGGGCTGAAAAGAATAGCATGCAGTTCAATGCTGAAAAGTTTCAAGCTTTATGCTATCAGCATGCAAAACTGAATGCAATACCCAATGAATACACTGGACCCGGAGGGATTGCAATCCCAGAGGCACAATCAGTGCGTGACCTGGGTATTCACATGAGTGATGACGCGGCCTTTCATGTACATGTTGCTAAACTGGCAATGAAATGTAGACGGCTGGCCGGATGGATTCTTAGAACCTTTAGAACAAGAGAACAAGAAACCATGATGGTCCTCTGGAAGACACTTGTCCTAAGCCACTTTGACTATTGCTCTCAGCTATGGTCACCATCCAGTGTCAAGTTGATCACAGAACTTGAGGCGATCCAACGAAGCTACACGAAGAAGATAGCCTCTGTACAGCATATAAGCTACTGGGAAAGACTCAAGAGATTAAAGCTCTATTCCCTGGAGCATAGGCGAGAAAGATATGCCATAATATATATCTGGAAGATCCTGGAAGGACTTGTACCAAACTTGGGCATCAAGAGTCACACAAATGCCAGAACCGGGCGCCACTGCGTAGTATCAAGGATTCCAAATTTGCCATCAAGATGTAGGACAAGATACTGTGATAGCCTGGGCTTCAGAGGCCCACAGCTCTTCAATATCCTCCCGAAGAACCTGAGGGACCTGCATGGTGTAGATGCGGATGTCTTTTAAGTAGGACTGGATCTCTTCCTGTCAGGTGCCCCGGATGAACCAACTTCACGGCAGGAGGTGCAGATGAGGGCAGCTGCATCGAACTCTCTCATGCACCAAATGGCAGTTGCTAAAAAGCATTCGTGAGGTAAAATCATGTAGCAAACCAAATGGCGGTGCCCCAGCATGGCCACAGCTCATGAGCTGAAACTGGAAAAATCAATCAATCATACATATACATATACATATATACATATACATTCATCTATATATTTATTTAACATACATATATATATATATATATATATATATATAATATATTATATATATCTATATATATATATATATATATATATGTGAAATAGAAAGATGAATAATCGGTAGTAGATTAATCAAAAGTTTAACCGATACCTTAGTAGCAAAACTCACAGCAGTAAAGCACGGTGGAGGTACAACATATGGTGTTGCAACCGTGCGTTGGTGCGGATAATTGAAATTAAAATATTATTGGTGATTGAAGAAATGGAGCTGAACGCAGATTGAACAGAAATCGTTTTATTTCATTCTACACGTGTTTCGAAAGGCACAAATTACCAAAATCCGATTGAATAATGGACCATATTGTGTCTTTCTTTCAGGAAGAAAATAGGAAATCCGTTGGAAAAAACAAAACAGAACAGAGGCGGAGCAAAAACAAATCGAACTAGGCTCCTAAGAGCCCACGGCAGGAGGTGCAGATGAGGGCAGCTGCATCGAACTCTCTCATGCACCAAATGGCAGTTGCTAAAAAGCATTCGTGAGGTAAAATCATGTAGCAAACCAAATGGCGGTGCCCCAGCATGGCCACAGCTCATGAGCTGAAACTGGAAAAATCAATCAATCATACATATACATATACATATATATATATATATATACGAGTGGGTCAACAAAGAAGGGCACTCAGCATATTTCTTGTGAGTTACATGTCTGGATCAAAACAGTTTGATTCAAATTCGTTGATACTCCGAGTATCTCAAGCGTGAAACTAATCTTCAGCTATTCAAATTCAAAATGCCTAAAGATTAGCATCACGTCTGAAGCCCTCTGAGTACTAATGAATTTGAATCAAACTGTTTTGATGCATATATTTATATACATACACACACACACACACTCACACACACACACATACACATATATATATAATATATATACATATATATATATACACATACACACACACATATATAAATATATATACATATATAGACACACTGTAGCTGTTTATAGGCGCAGTGTGGCTGAATGGTAAGAAGCTTGCTACCCAACCACATGGTTTGGGGTTCAGTCCCACTGCGTGGCACCTTCTGGCCGACCTAAGTCTTGTAAGTTGATTTCTTAGATGGAAACTGAAAGAAGCTCATCGTAACATATATATATATATGTATATATGTGTGTATGTTTGTGTGTGTGTGTCTGTGATTTGTTCTCCCAAACATCGCTTGACAGCTGATGTTGTGTTTACATCCCTTGTAACTTAACAGTTCGCCAAAAGTAATCAATAGAATAAGTGCTGGGGTTCATTTGTTTGACTAAAGGTGGTGCTGCATCATGGCAGCACTCAAATGCCCAAATAAGTAAAAGAATATATATACATATGTATGTATGTATGTATGTTTATATGTGTTTGTGTGTGTGTGTGTGTGTAAGAGAGAGAGTGTCTATGTCTGTGTATAAACTTAGTGTGTGTATATATACGCGCACGTGCATGTGGGTTTGTGTGTGAATCCATACTTCTGTATCTTAGAATATATATCAGGATTTAGTCCGGCTGAAATATTCAGTTCACCTTTCCACACAAAGATTTTCTGTTTAACATTCGCAGCGTGGAGGGTGTTTATTAGCCATTTAAAACACGCAAAAACCGTTTACTTCAACCAGAATTTTGTCAGTGAACAGGTCGCGGTCTCAAAGCGACGAAAATAATTTGGCAAAATAAATTTAAATGTTAAAGTGAATCTAACGGATTTTGTGCGTTTTAAATGGCTTATAAACACCTTCCACGTTGCAATTGTTTTTGTTCCAACACATGATCTCAGATCAGGTCACTTTCTATGCAAGTACATGTCCATAATTTTCTATTTATTTATCCGTCAACTTGGTAGCATCCACTAAATGTAAGTTCGTGCCTTGCTTATACCATCATATTCTTGTAAGTTTGACCCTTTTCAGTGGTCAATTTTTTCAAACATTCAAAGAATACCTTTAAAAAACTGACCATTTCAAAACACTACATTTTTCTTACCCCTCCCACCTTTTTCCTGTGCTTCTCTTCTTTCCTTCTTTCTCTTTTATCTTTCTTTCTATTTCTCAGATTTATTAATTTTTCATTGCTTTTTGACTTTTTAAAATTTTTATGTTTTATTTTTATATATTTCTCTTTCCATTTTCACGTTTTATTTTTATGTATTTCTCTTCTTTCCTTTTTGCTGTATATAGAGCAGTGTGAGGTGCAATGGCGCAGTGGTTAGGGCAGTAGCCCCTCGGTTATAAGATCCGGTTTCGATTCCCAGACTGGGCGTTATGAGTATTTATTGAACGAAAACACAAAGTTCCACGAGGTTCCGGAAGGGGGGGGCGAACCCTGCTCTACTCTTTCACTCTTTCTTCCTGTTTCTGTTGTACCTGTATTTCAAAGGGTCAGCCTTGTCACACTCTGTGTCACGCTGGATCTCCCCGAGAACTACGCTAAGGGCACAAGTATCTGTGGAGTGCTCAGCCACTTGCACGTTAATTTCACGAGCAGCCTGTTCCGTTGATCGGATCACTGGAACCCTCTTCGGAAGGCAGTCTTTCCAGTCTTTCGTTCTTCCTTGGCTTGTTTCACTCATTTTTCTCTTTTCTCTTCCTTTATTTGTTTCTTTCCCGCCTCCCTTTCGCTTCTTCCATCGTCCTTTTTTATATCCCTCTGTTCTTTCTACACCCCATTACAAAATACGTCACTGTCTACCCAAATTCAGACTTTAGCTCTCCGTAATATAATGCAATTAATCCTTCCCCAATGATACCTTATGGCGAAGCATCCAATTGCCCTTGGAACATTTAATGCAGATTTCAAAGCAAACACAACCGTGAAACGTACGTCGGAACAAATTATATAATCTTATGTTCATCATAATTATCATGTATGCATATACACACATACACACACACACACACACACACACACACACACACACACACACACACACACACACACACACATATATATATATATATATATATATATATACATATATATGCATACACACACACACACACACACACATATACTAAACATTAATATAAACAGCTAGGAACTAGGCGCAATGTGATACCATAAAGGAAAATTTTAATCGTCACTAACTGTGACTAAGGTTGCCAAAGCACCTACATTGCTAGAAATAAGAGTTAAATGACTCTTAGTTCTGTAAGAAGAATCCAAATATATACATATATCGACAGAGGAGATAACCTCTCCATGACTGTAGCTAAGACCAACCGAATAGGCCTAGTTTCGCCCATACTGTAGGCATCGTCAGTGGTGGTTCGTTGCAAACGGCTGGTGGTCGGTTAATTCCATCTGCCAGCATTAAATTCTTTAAACATTTTTTTTTTGCAATTGTCTGATAATACAGACATAGACTTAACCAAATGCATAAAAAAATTAACATAGATATTTTTTTCACCTTTGTTACAATCATCTGAAATGGAACTTTCAAAGCACGATATTCGAGCAATTTTGCTATTTCAACTTCAAAAAAAGGACGTAGAGTAGCTGGATCTGCTCGTGATTTCAGCGAAACCCTTGGTGAGGAAATGACCAGTGAGTGCGCAGTTCGAAAATGGTTTAAACGGTTTCACGGTGGAGACGTGAGCCTCGAAAGGTCGTGAGCGTAATGGACGCCCGTCTGTTATCGATGACCACAAATTAAAGACCGTCATTGAGAAAGATCCACGTAAAAACCACTGGAGAACTGGCAAAAGGACTTCAAGGTAGCCAGAAAACTGCCTGCAATAATTTGCATGCAATCGGTAAATCAAAAAGCTTGACAAATGGGTACCACACGATTTGAATGAAATTTAGAAAATGCACAGATATGAAATTTGCTCGTCACTTCTTCTCCGTGCCAACACCGATCCATTTCTCGACCTTATTGTAACTTGCGATGAAAAGTGGATTCTGCACAATAATAAAAAAACGTTTTTCGCAGTGGTTGAATCAAAATGAAGCACCGAAAACCTTCCTTAAACCCAAGCTCTTCAAAAGAAAGGTTACGGTGACTGCTTGATGGTGTACTGCTGGACTCCTCGACTATAGCTTCTTAAAATATGGTAAAACCATTACTGCAGAAACATATTGTCATAAAATTACTAAAATGAACGAAAAACTGCTACTCCTTTGTCTCAGACTGCTCAACAGAAGAGGGCGAATCATTCTTCATGACAATGCTCGAATACACATTTCACTAATGATGCTCAACAAGTTGAGGGAACTTGGCTACTATATTCTTTCCCACACAGCTTATTCCTCAGACCTTTCTCCTACCGACTACCACTTTTTCCAGCACGTTGATAGTTTCCTGCAAGAGAAGTTCAAAAGTCAAACCGATGTTGAAAGTGTGTTCAAAGAGTTCATCAGCTCCAGAACTCCAGATTTTAATGCAACCGGAATAAACAAACTTGTAACATGTTGGCTGCAATGGTACTTACTTTGATGAATAGAATTTCTACATTGTTGAAATATTTTGTGATGAATTTCATGTTTCAAAACGTTGCTTACCTCTTGCTCAACCTGATATATACACACGCTGAGTGTATATACACACGCTGACATAGAACCAACGTTTAACACTTTATTCGCAATATCACCAAATCTGGAACTTAACTATGGTCTGTCTATAGCACTTATTCAACATTACCTGACACCTTTGGGTCTCAATGACACCATTATCTCCTCATCAACCTTCTTCTTCTTCTACCCTACCAAGAATTCACAACGACCTCGAACACACAAGTGCAAACAAGGGAGACAGAGAAAGGCAGAATGCTACTTATATTTGAACACTATACAAATATTACTTTGAAAAAAACTTTTCTTTTAATTTTTCTAAATTTAATTATTTAATTGTTACAGTTGAAAAGGTCTCAAAATGACCGAAACCGGTACTGAAATGTTCTTTATAAAATTATTTTAGCATTTTCTATCTTGACTTGTTTTTTTATATATATATATATATATATATATATATATATATATATATATATATATATATATATATATACATATATATATATATATGACAGATTCTTTCAGTTTCTCTCTACCGAATCCACTCACAAGATTTTTGTCAGCCTGTAGCTACTGAAAGATAACATTTGCCCAAGTTGTCACATAGTGGTATGAAATCTGAAAACCACCCCATTATTAAGCAGACCATTAAACCCAAGAGCTATGCCTGCGCCAACATGTATTTCCATTTCATCATATAACATACATTTTAATCAGTCCACAAAAGAAATGTCATCGAGACCCCAAAATCTCGGTCAGCAGAAAATATTTTCTTCCATAAAAAGACTGCAGTTGTAAATAATAATCTTCCTGGTATCTGTATTTATTATTTTAACATTGCTTTGTAAATAGAAAGCTTAAAATATGTTAACAATGCATATTTGGATGATTTCCTTTTGGCATTTAACCTCGAAAGAAAGATAAATTTATATGGAATTATGTGACTATTGTTCTTCGTTTCTGTTTTCTTAGAATTTTGCTTGTAATCTGTAGACATAATATGGCTTACTTTGAAGGCCTTAGAGAAATTATTTTTCTATCATTTGTTATTATCTTTTTTTAATCATTTTTACATCTACATTACACTTAATTCAGAATATATATCGATTATAGATATACGTATACGTGTGTGTATATAATTATATATATAATTATATATATATATATATATATATATATATATATATATATATGTGTGTGTGTGTGTGTGTGTGTGTATGATTGCGTATATAGACACGCATGCACACACATAGCTACTTTTATGGAATAAAAGTAAAGAAGGGGTAGAAATCAGACTAACCTTTGAAAATAGTTGACATCGCATTTTTTTCACCAAAACTCTTTGATTCTCTAACAATCTGTTGTTCATGAAATTGTTGGTTAGACACAAGCTAGCGATATTGGTTTCAAATCTTGACACAAGGCCATCAATTTCGAGGAGAGAGCCGAGTCAATTACATCGATCCCTGTGCTCGAGGATGAAAAGCAATGTTTTACTCGGTGCAATTTGAACTCAGAACGTAAAGACGGACGAAAGGCTTAGTAGCATTTCATCCGGGATAAGCCTTTCGTCCGGCACGATATCCATGCTAAAATATAAAAGAATAAGTATTACCAGAAGCGTTCCAGTGGTGACCATCAAGTCATGTATATTCACCTATGAACCGCATTCAACAGCATATACTTATATACTATATCTTTTTGAGATAAGATTTCACTGCCATTTGTGGTGGTAGTGATAGTGGTGGTGGAGAAGGTGGTAGTGATAGTGGTGCTGATAGTGGTGAGGGTAGTGGTGGTGGTGGTGAGGGTGGTAGTGATGGTGGTGGTGAGGGTGGTAGTGATGGTGGTGGTGATGGTGGTGGTGATGGTGACGATGGTGGTGGTAGTGGCAGTGTTGGTGGTGGTGGTGATGATGGTGATGATAATGACGATGACAACCACAACCACTATCTCTCTCTACCCCCTCCTCATCATCATCCTCATCATCGTCATCGTCATCATTTTCCTTGTCTTCCTCGTGTCTCACCCGGTTTAGGACCTGCATCAGCGTAACCCAAATTGCCATAAACAGGAGTTGCGACTGTGTTGACATATTCACGGCCTCGTGAGTTGATTGGGCGTTTCAGAGACCTGACATCGTTCAAACGCGCTAAGAACACGGGAGTAAAATGCACAGCATGACTCGCCCTTCCGAATCTTGCAAAAGTTCACTGAGGACGTCACATGAGTTATAAGCATAAAAAGGGGCCAGTAAAAGGGTCAGGGATGACATATTCAATACTTTCAATTCACGTCTTGTTTGCGAAACGTTGAAGAAATGAGACGGACATCACTAATGCAAAAATTTAATCCATTTATTTTCCACTTCCCTCAGAATTTGACTCTAGCCACCCTGGGGCACCACCTTGGAGAATTTTTGTAGAACGAATCTGAATTTTGTTTTCTAGAAGCCAGGTGCTCGTTCTGTCGGTCTCGTTTGCCGAACCACCAGCTCGAGGACATAAACACGCCAACACCGGTTGTCAAGCAATAGTGACGGACAAGCGCCGACAGAAGCACACACAAACACATACATAGACACACACACACGCATGTATGTATGTATGTATGTAGGTAGGTAGGTAGGTAGGTATTTCGGTCTCTCAGTTTCCGTCAAGCAATTTCAATCACAAGGCTTTGGTCGGCTGAGGCTATAAATGAAGATACTTGTCGAAGGTGCCACGCTGAGGAACTGAAACCTAGGAAGCGACTTCTTACCACGCAACCACCACTAAAAATTCATTATCATTGCTATACAGGTGCAAGTATAGTTGCATGACAAAAGTGTGTGTCTGTGGTGGGGTGGACTTACCAAACGCAGGGTACTGGAGTTCATTACCACCATAAGGGACTTTGGACAAACGTCTTCTACCAGAGCTAGAGTCGACCAATGCGTTCTTAGAAGGAAGCTAAAAGGAAGCTTGTTGTGTGTGTGTGGGGGGAGGGGTGTTTGTGTGTGGGGGGTAGGGGTGTTTGTGTGTGTGTGTGTATGTCTGTATGTGTGTGGAGGGAGTGAGAGAGGAAGGGAGAGATAGACGGGCTGAAAGTTAAAGTTCTTTTGCTTTTATGTTTAAATTTGCACCTCTCAGCAATTTAAGCAATTTTATTTCTGCTGTCAACAAAGCAGTCGCTGGTTTTGTGCCTGCAAATACATGTGGGATAACAAACACCTCACTTGAAAAAGAGGAAGGGTTAGAGACAGGAAAGGTATTCAATAATATATTCGTGTAACCCATGCCGGCGTGAGTAAAAGGATCCGGCCGCAGACAAACGCTTGTATATTAAAACGATGAAGATGATGATGATGACGATGATGACGACGATGATAATCATCATCATCATCATCATCATCATCATCATCATCATCATCATCATCATCACCATCATCATCATTACCATCATCGCCTTAACTTTACATCGTTTGTCTGTTTAACAAACACTAAAACATAAGCATGAACATACAAACTGCCTTTCTCTCTCCTCTCCCTCTCTTTCTCTCATGCACACGCATACATTATACAACAGGCTTCCTTTCAGTTTCCTTCTACAAAAGGCATTTTAATGGTATTTCAAATGAAATGATACTTTATTACTATTCTTCATAAAAGGTAATTTTAGTTTAAAGAGATTAATTTATAACAATTAACAAACAATTAATGAATGTTTGCAATGAATAGTTATTAATTATTTTAAAATATTAATTGCAAGCAGGATTTAAAATTATGAAATCATTATTTCACAAACTTCTCAGAAAAATATTTATACACTTGGATCTTTAGCGACTGTGGACGATTCTCCATCTTTCTACTTTCCCAAATCCATTTCCCCTTTAATTAGTGAGGTGTGACGAGAACCGAAACGGATGGGCCGTGCCACACCTAAAATTCTTGAAATATGTAATATCTCAGTATGGTGCCCGTTTGGTAGCATCGAGAATTGAGAGCTCAAAGAAGGGCAGAGACACATACACAAAAACACACACACACACACACACACACACATAAACACATACACACAGAGGCAGACAGACATATGTTTGTTCCTTCTCTAGCCACGCCTTGCTCATAAGGGCCGGTTTCCCGGTTTCCTTGGCGTATAGGTTCCCCACCTAGACGGGATGCCGGTCCGTCGCATGTGAGCTGCAAGATGCAGGAGGAAAGAGTGAGAGAAAGTTGTGGCGAATGTGTCAGCAGAAGTTCGCCATTAACTTCTGCTGGATCCGCGTAGAGCTTAGGTGTTTCGCTCACAAACACACACATCGCTCAGTTTGAGATTCGAACCTACGATCCCGCGACCACGAGTCCGCTGCCCTAACCACTAAGGCATGCGCCTCCAGACAGACATATATATATTATATTATATATAATATATATATATATATATTATATATATATATATATGGACATATATATATATGTATATATATATATATATATAATATATATATATATTATATATATATAATATTATATATATATAATATATATATATATATATATATATATATATATATAATATATATAGATTAGATAGATAGATAGAGAGAGAGAGAGAGAGAGATAATAAATATATATCCTTATCAATCATTCTTCATCGTCCCTTAAAGTTCACTTCTCGATGCTTGCATGCCTCAAACATACTTTAATGCATGTGCGTATGTATGTACGTACGCATGCACGAATGAATGTATGTATGTGTGTATGATTGTCTGAGTTGCACATATCTAATGCCCTGGTTGTGAATTCTAATTTAGACCCAGTCTAACAGATGGCGATAGACAGGGCATTATAAGTTCTAACGAATTGTCTTTGCAATCATAATGAAAGATAATCAAGTATAGAATAACAGCTAAATATATTATCTGCATTCAGAATTATGACACAAAAGCGTCTATTATAATAACTACGTAGAGGTGCGTGGCTAGTTGTTAGGGTGTTAGCACCGTGATCGTAAGATTGTGGTTTCGATTCCTGGACCGGGCGACGAGTTGTGTTCGTGAGCAAAACACTTCATTTCACGTTGCTTCAGTCCATTGAGCTGGCAAAAATGAGAAACGCTACGATGGACTGGCATCCCGTCCAGCTGGAAAACACATACGCCTATGAACCTGGCTAGTCTTTAAAAAAAAAAGGCGCATTTATATATATATTTTATATAATAACTACATTTAGGAATGATTTCACAAGTTAGCAATATTCTGGAAGTAATTAATCTACATGTAGATCTCTTGTCGCTTCCATTTCTTTCCCCCTTTTCGTACATTCTCTGAATTACGAACGATCGATAAAAAAGAGGAAAAAGGCATTCTGTGAATATCTTGTAAAACTTTTAATCTACTTTAGAATATTTTTTGCGTTGGGTTATGTCGTACCGACGATTCCAGATAAGAATGAAATGGCGCTTAACATGACTTCCAATTACAATGAGTAAAATATATATATATATATATATATATATATATATATATAGAAGAAATTTGTAATGAGTAGAAAAGAATATAATATTATTTATTGTGCACATTCTGTGAATTTTCACTGCATTTAAGTTCAAAATTCGAAGATCTCACCTCACCATGATTGAAGATTTATCTAGAAATAATTATATTCCTGACAACATCTGCGACACTCCATGAGCTGACTGTGAATTCTAAATTATTTCCACAGGATCCGCTGGTGATTGCCAAGACGATACATGTTCGAGGAAATTGTCCCTATCAGCATGAACAAGTATAAACACCAATGGAATATCAGCTGAAATATATTACCTAAACTCGGAATGTGGGCACCAAAATTAGTTTGGGAAATTTATTTAGAGCCAGGATTATTACAAGTTTTATGAACTTTTTTCATGATGTAGGAATTAGAACACTTCGCTTTTTGTTTTGTTTCTCTTCTCCTTTCTCTCTCAATTACTGAACTGTAAACGATCTTGATTTAGATACAAAATTTCAGAAAGAATCCATTAAATCTCTTGAGATCTATCAAGCTTTGTATAATGATTAATTCGCTAAAATATATTTGCCTCCGGATGTGTCATTCTGATAATTCTGAATAAGGATGAAATGGTGCTGTAAATGGCTACAAATGACTATGAGTAAAAACTACATAAAATTATTAAATATTCGTATTCATTGCATATTTTTCGTTACACTGAAATTTAAAATACGTAATTTAGGATTTATCAAGAATTTAAAATACATGATTTAAGATTTATCTAGAAGCGATTATCTGCCTTACAATAAATATAGTAAGGGCTCCGCGTGTTCAAACTAGTCTGGCTGTGAAGTCACATTATATCCACACAAACTAATGGTGACGGCGCAGGGGTTTTGCATCCGAAGATATTTGCTCTGCAAATATAATGGAGGATGTTTTATCAACGCCAAGAATGAAACTCAATAAACGATTCGTGAATTTTGTTTGCAGTCAAGAATATTTTTTATCTCTTATTTGTTTCGGCCATTAAACTGTGGCTTTGCTGGGGCACCGACTTGAATTTTTAGCCGAATGGTCGACTGCGGTACATTTGTTTTTAAATCCTAGAACTCATTCAATCGGTCTCTTTTGTCGAACTGCTGAAATTACGGGGACGTAAACACCGACATTAGTTGTCAAGGGGTAGTGGAGGAAAACTCGGATACAATGACACACACATACTCACACACATACATACATGCATGACGCCATGATAGATCGTTAGCTCCTACATGCATTTTTCTCTCCTTGTTTTTTTCAGTGTATCTTTCTGTCGAAGAGCGTAGGCTCGAAACGTAAAAGACTTTTTCTATTCCTGAGCGCTATACTAATACATTTGTTTGTTTGTACTCCACCTGCCTTCGTCTTTTGTTTATTTTCGTAAAAATTTCCCTTTATATATATATACGCCCGGCTGCTTTCAGTTTCCCTCTACTAAATCCACTCACAAGACTTTGGTCGGTCTGAGGCTATAGCAGAAAATACTAGCCGAAGTTTCCACGGAGTGTGACTGAATCCGGAGCCATATGGTTGGAAAGTAAGCTCTTTACAACGTAGTTATGCCTGGGAAGATTTCAATAGTTAGAATTCCTTAAAATTAATTAATAATTTGTAAAACTCTTCTATCCCTACGTCCACCTCTGTCCTCTCACTTACTTAACTATGAAGCTCTATGAGTTAAAATAAAAAAAAGAACAAAAGCATTCATAGAATATTATCCGAAATCTCTCGATTTGTATAATGCTGGATTTTGTTGAAAAATATGTTATTTGGATTAGGTCAAGTTCATAATTCCAGTTAAGGATGAAATTGCGCTACATATAACTAACAATGATTATAAAATATTTAGGAAATATGTAATGAGAAGAAAAAGTATATAATTATGAAATAGAGGTATTCCGGGCATCTTCGTTGTTATTGTTATATCTAAAACTGAAACTTCTCACACTCTAATTTAGGACTTATCTCCGTTATAAATTTAGCCACCATGACTCCATGTCCTCAGACAATTCTGGATATGGTCTCTAATTTATATCTACACAAACTAATGGCTGTAGCTTATATTCCCGAAGAAATTGTCTCTGTCAATATAAAGAGGCATAATCATCTACCGAACGGCAACTAAATTATATTATCTACGACCGGAATGATGGCAGACCAAAAGCGGTTTGTGAAATTTGTTAGTAATCAAGACTGTTATAGAAACAACATTTAGAAATTCCCTGGAAGTAATTGAACTGAAAGTAGATCTCTTCTTTTCCTCTCTTCTCTTTTCCCTTCTCTATCTCTTGTTGAACTATAAATGATCTTTGAAGGAAAATAAGAAAGAAAAACCAACTCACTAGTTGAATACTTTGTAGGCAATCTCGCTGCAGTAAATGATAATATTTAGTGTAAAATATTTTATTTCTTTACTGCCTTACAAGGAGCTACACATAGAGGGGACAAACAAGGACAGACAAACGGATTAAGTCGATTATATCGACCCCAGTGCGTAACTGGTACTTATTCGATCGACCCCGAAAGAATGAAAGGCAAAGTCAACCTCGGCGGTTTTGAACTCAGAACGTAGCGGCAGACGAAATACCGCTAGGCATTTCGCCCGACGTGCTAACACTTCTGCCAGCTCGCCGCCTTTTAGTGCAAAATATCTGCCTATGTTTAGGTCATGCTGGTGATTACAAATAAGGGTAAAAAGATGCCATAGATAGATGTCAATAATTATAAATTATTCAGGTTCTTCGTAATTAGAATTACAGAATTAGGAAGAAGTCACATTTTGTGCATTTTCTTTATTGATGTTATATATAGAGAATGAGATTTCTCCCCTGCTATGATTTAGGATCTATCGAGTAGTTATTACGTCCCTTACAATAACTGACGTCATAGGCCCACGTGGTCAAAGTTCTCTGCCGGAATTCTAATTTATATCCACAAAATTGAGGGAAATATCCAAGGTGTTACGTGTCCAAAGAAATTGTCTCTACTGACATAAATAAAAGCAAAACAATTGCAGACCAGAGTCTGAAATATATCATCGAGGCCAGGAATGATGCCACTAAAACGATGTGAGAATAATTTTTTTGTCCTCAGGATTATTATAGATCTTAACAAGTTTAGGATACCCTGGAAGTAATCAAATTGTATGTAGAAATTTACTCCCTTCCTTCTTTCTCTCATTCTCTCCCTCCCCCTCTCTTAGTGAACTATCAGCGATCGATGAAGAAAGAGGAGATCGATAAAACATACATTGAAAGACGCCTAAACTATCTCACTTCGTAAATGTTGATTTACTATAATTCTTAATTATACATCATTCTGATGAATCCAAGTAAGGATGAAACGGTGTTGTACATTGTTACTGGTGTCTAACAGATACTTCCAATGTTTCTAATTAGAATACAATCATTGAATTGATATATTCTCTGCATTTTCATTGTAAGTCTTAATTCTAAAATTCAAACTTCTCGCTCAGCTTCGATTTACGATTTCTCTAGAAGCGATTATCTCCATAAAATTAACGACTTACTGGACTCCACGTG